>NC_060260.1:37197096-37503971 GCF_021901455.1 Neodiprion lecontei | reverse complement strand
TTTGACAGAGAAAATGATTTGTTCGAAAATCACGTGTCGAGTGAAAAATGAAATATAATGTTTACTTGTATACAAATATCACATGAAAGCAACAGTTGTTATAAAAGGATTAAAATTTCAATGAAGCATTAACGACTTGTATGATAAAATTAAATATAATTAATACTAAACGTGTTGTGAGAAAAAAGAACGAACCAAAGAAAAAAAAAAAAAGAAAAAAAAAAAGTAAAAAACGAACGAAATGAAGGAAAATAACGTCGCAGAGATGGACAATGTCAGCCGTGCGTCGCGGTGGCGAAAGAACTGCGGCGGCGCCCGGCGCCGAAAAGGATTCTGTAACTTTGTGCGTATATACACGTGTGTGTATATACATGTATATACTACATATATGTATATATCCGACATGTACGCCTGTCGATCTCGAGGAGAGGTTTCTTTTTTTAATTTGGACGTGTAAATCCAGGTCGATAAAAACTATACGTGACACATATATACATGCATATGTATATATGTATACATACATACATATATATATATATATGTATATATACATACGTTAAATCTTATACGATATACAAATATACGGCATGTGTATTATCGCAATCAGGCAATTTGGATCAACGGGTGTGTTTTTTAACGAACGCGACCAACGAAGGATCGATCGATCGATCGATCGATCGGTATCGTAGCAAACCTGAGAAACCGAAATGACAGTAAAAAAAAAAATATTAAAAAAAAAAAAAAACGAACGAAAATGAATCATGAGAAAAGAATAATATCTTTGACGAAACCGGAAGACAGACAGAGAGAGAGAGAGAAAGAGAGAAAGAGACAGAGAGAGAAAGAGGGAAAAAAAGAGATAAAGAGAGAGGTGCAGGAAGCCCGGCGGAGCGTCGCTTTTCTTTCGTCAACCAAAGCGCGTTGCCCCCCCCCCCCCCCCCCCCCTTCCACTACCCATACATTGTACCGAACCAACTTCCGTTTTCCTAATAACTAAATTAAGCCTTCTCTGCGCCAAGAATCCGGAACTAACTTCTGACACACAGACTGATTCCTTCGAAATTTATTTCTGCTTCGCGATACAATTATTTTGGTATTTTTTTTTTTTTTCGATACAAATGTTGTTTGATTCGAAATTTTGTGCTTTTTGTCAGTTTTTTTTTTCCAATTTTTTTCTTTCTCTCCTTTTACACTGTTCAAAGTTATCGTGTCAAAGGATTCTTGGAAACTTGTTGCGATTATTTGTCTGTTCTTTCTTTTTTTTTCGTTTCCATTTATTTACAATCGAAGGAAATATTTGACTAACCAAGTTTGTTGGTGATAAAAAAAAAAAAAAAAACAAAAAACAATCACTCTTCGACCCCAAAGTCGGGCAACTTCGGAAATCGTTTTATTTGATTTCCGGACGAGGCCCTCTTTGCCGTGGTGGGTCTGCTGTGACGTGGGAGTCGAAAAGTGTATCATGGCCGAGTAATAGCAGCGTTACAATATCGAATTCTCAAGGACTAGAAAATGTTGTATGTCTTCGTAGAATTTGAAAAGGCAGAAGCAAAACGAAGGTAGGAAAACGTCAAAATGTAGGCAAACAAGTTCAAAGTACAGAATGACAAAATGTAGAATCGTCATAACGAATATTATAAGCATTTGTAGCAGGCTCTGGGACATAATCGACTGAAATTCGACCATTCTACATTCGGACTTTTCCATACCTCGACTAGCTAAATTTTAAAACACAATGTGAAATAGATTTTTGTGTCTTTGGAAATTCGATCTTGTGAGGCCCTGATCTTTAATTGAAGCTTCAAGAATGCAAGTGGTACATAAGTCATTTTTACCTTATTTCTCAGGATTAAGAAATTGGCATTCGATGTTGCCAACAATTCTGATATGAGAAAAATTATATTCCTTTGCTTGCGTTCCATCTCTCAAGAATAATTTGAAATTACTGTTTATATTGAAACCAGAATCGATGACTAAAGTCCCAACCAAATGCCTCACACCACTTGCATTGTCAACCCCTCTACTACGTGGCCACGATTCAACAACTTTTTGACCTACTCCTTCCCTTCTTCCGTCTCAACGATCTCTTCTGGAACGACGTTTCTCATCCAAATTTAGATTCTCTCGGCTTCTTACCGGCGCATAGAAGGCTCATTCGCTGAGGATTATCCACAGATCAGTGTCACCCCCCCCCCCCCCCCCCCCCCACCCTCCAACAAAACACCCAAAAGATAACAACAAAAAAAAAAAAAAAAATACAAAACAAAACAAAAATCAAAAAAAAAACCCAGAACCCACCGGGCTTCGATTAACTCTGGTATTGCTTGTTAAGGAGCTCAAAGCGACGAACGAGACGCTGAAGAGCCTCCAGACCCAGCTGGAACTCGCCTATGCCAGCACAGCGTCTTCGGGAGCGCCGGTAGCGGGTAACGCAGGATCGGGGGTAACAACCCTCGGCGGAAGCGTCGCGGTTCCAGGAGGCGTTCCGGGGAGCACGACCTTGACGGCGATCCTCGAGACGAAGGACGCGCGGATTCAGACCCTGGAGAAGGAGGTCGGCCTGCTCGAGGCGGAGCTCCAGCGGATCAGGGAGTGCGGGGGAAAGCTGAGGGAGCAGCTTCTAAGGGCGACGGCTGTGCCCTCGGCCCATCATCCCTCGGGAATCCTGCACCAGGTGAACCTCCAGGGATCGAACGCCGTAAACTCCGCCGCCTTCGGCTTCAACCATTCGACCCTTGTCAAGGGCGGCCAGCAGCCATCCGCGAACAATTCCTCGAGCCTGGCGAACTCCTTCCTCGCAAATTCCGCTGGCCTTGGATCATGTCTCGCTGGAATATCCGCCGGCGTTACCACGGGCGTTTCTAATCCGTACACCGAGCGCTACAATCACGGATCGGAGAACCAGAAGCACCAGTCTCACCACCTCAGTCATCATCATCAGCATCAGCATCATCATCACAAGCAAATCGAGTCATCTTCATCGTCATCCGCCGCCGCCGCTGCCGCCGGCGCCCTTGCGCTTCATGCTCACACCTTCAACAAACACGACATGAACTTCAAACGACAAGTAAGTTTCTTCATCAACAACGTCCGCATCGAAAAGAATGACGTCGTTTAGAACATCTTGTAATAATATGTGTATCCGATATTATCGTACCTACTCGTAATATACCTGCCTACGTATTTTAAAGGCGTTCAGGGATGCGTTCTTGTTAAACGTTCCACGGAACAAGAGACATCGCCGATCGCATCAGGTAACGCTTACTCTTCAATTGTCAATGGTAGGACGTTGCGTGTATAAGTATAGGGATATGAAATGTATTATTGAAATTATTTGGAAAATTTCACACCATGTTACGTACTCGCACCGAACCGATCACTTACTGAAACTCCGTACGTTACACATACAACACCGAATGTACCGCAACACGTCACAACGACCGTCGAGCCATTCAAGGATGAAGTGTCTTCACCGTCTCTGCGTCGAAAGTTAGGAGAAGACAATATGTCATTTTGATAATCTGCGGTAATGTTACTGATTGCATCAATGTTAGTGAACAGGAATGGATCACCATCCCTGATGTGTTATAGAAATGGTTCGAGACAAATTCGATAGTCCAAGACGGAAAACGTCATTGATTTGAGAGAAGGTTCCATGATTAGAACATTCCAAGCGATCAAACTCTAGTGTTCCTCATCCCATTCTAATGTTTTTGAAATCGTTATTCTTCTCGCTGACAAGACCGTCAGAAATTGTCCCTGAAAAACATTCCACAAATCTTGCAAGTGTAATTCCAGACGAACAACTGTCGTACAGCACTTGCCTGAATCTAGTTTTATCCATTCGAGGGATCGCTATTAGTAAAAGACTCATCGGACGATTCTTGGAGATGTCCATCGTTAAGAAAACAATCCCAAAAACATTAGAATCAAATCAAAGACACCAAAGTTCGATCCTTTCGAAGTTTCTAACGATACGATGATAACCTTATTTTTTCTCAAATTATTGATATCTTATTGTTGATAAGCTTGTGATATTCGAATTTATTCACAATCATAGCTACATCACCTGGTACAGATGTCGTTTCATCGAAGTTCACTGTCATTGTCGTAAAAAACAAAAAAACGTTGCCGGAGATTTTTCACACGATTTCTTCTCCATCCCTAACTTTTTATGCCAACGGTCCGACTCGTTCATCCTTGATCCCAGTCAATTATTAACCGCGGATTATCTGCAATAACGCCAAATATTATAGAACGTATAATACCTACACATATAACGCTAAATCGCTACGCGTACTGCACGATCGATTTGGGCCGAAATTTGATACGGCATGGAGCAATCCGAAAACGGGGTGGCGTGCTACCTTACAGTGTCCTGTCGAAACCTTTCATCCTGACGTTTTTCCTCGAGCCTAGCTTCTGCACACTTATCTTCGCCCATATTTCCCGACTCGCCATCCCCTCGCTCAATCTACGAGGATAACGTTTCAACCTTTCCCAACTTACCACCCTAGCCATCCTCCTCCTCCTCCTCCTCTTGACCTAAAACTCTACCGAGTGTTGGTTGACGACTAAAATACTACGATCCTCTCCTCTGATGTACACCGCATTTCTGTAATCTCGGAAGGTAACCCGTCATTTTTTAGTTTTTCATAAAAAAAAAAAAAAAAACAAAGATGAACACAATTTGAACTCGCCTATTCATTTTCGCAGTGCAATTCTTCATCACCAAGACTTTTAGCGCACCCTTTACAACTTCGGAGAATATTTCCAGTGACGATTAATGTTAAATTCGGTATAAACGCGGCGTATCTTTGAACTTTTGTATTCTTGCGATGTATTCAAAACCTGTAGGTTTTGGTATAAACGTGCTCGTACCGAGAAGTTCTCTTCAATGGATTTGCTCGACGATTATTGCTACTCGTCTAGTTAACAGGCGTAGCCAACTTCGTAAAAATGTTACTAGCATCCGCGGGCGCCGTGACTCGGCCATTGCCATTCTTAATATCAGGAGAGTTTATGGTTGACCGTCACTTGTCAACTGGTCGATTCTAGGGAATTTCTTCTTGTCGGTGAAGGTTTGCTTCAGGCTGGAAGAATTCGTGTCAGCCAATCAAAATTAAGCAAGTTGAATCGCGCGCGTTACGAGAGTGTCCTTTCAAGAGAACCTCTCGGTATTGTATATTCGTTTGAAATTAAAGAACACTTGCTTGACCCGGGAAACGAAGGGAATCAAGATCAAAGGTCAAGGGCTTTATACGTATAATAAATTTTGCATTTCGGATAGACTTATCTCTTTGTTTTTTTGTTTTTTTTTTTCTTATTTTTGTTTCTTTCTCTCTCGCTCTCTCCTCTTATCCTCACCTCTCCGTACTTCTTCCTGTTACTTGTCCCCCTCGTTTACCGGGGAAATTTCTAGTTTAGGATTACGTCCGATGATTTTCGGGGTTTTGGGGTTGGATTAGGATCGAATCGAGCTTTAGATCGTACAAATTGACGTATGCATATTATATGCACACTGTTGCGCTTACAATAGTATATATAATATAGTATGCAATGTGTAGAGAGAGGATATATATATATAATTTCATGGCAACGCAGTGTTCAGAATTTTAGTATATTATTATATATATGTATATGTATACTATGATAACGTGAGAAAATATGCATATACATGTTTCTCGGCGTGTACAAAAGATGCCGGGGATATGTGTTATATGCTCGTCTATGATATGCTTGAATTCACGTTCAAGATTCTTAACGACGTCTCTTGTCGCGAATCGTTCAATTAAATAACACTATTAATGAATAAAAGAATGAAAGGACGGCTTACTTTTCTTTGGAATAGTAATATACGGTACGAAGTACGCAACGGTGGTCGATTCTTTTTCTACAATCAATCACTTAATTAGGAACTTTGTTATCATTCTATACGGCGAGAAATTGCGACGTTGCGAATATATGGTTGGAAATGTGCTACAAAGCGAGAGAGAGAGAGATAGAGAAGGAATTACAAATCTTATTTTTGCACGCTGCGCGGACGTCCAAGTTATGTAATTGGCGAGTGTATAAGTAGAATTGAAAATAATTGCGCTCAACGCGAAATTCGACGCTTCGATATTTGCACACTGCTGATATTTTTAGCGTATTAGGCATAAATGAAAATAAACTATACATATAGATTCGATAAATTTATCCAAGTTATTCCGTTGACGATAAATACTGCAGAGTTACTATACATACATATATTATAATATACGAAAAGACGCATCTCCGAAATCTATTATCTATATTTCTACAAAATTGAAGAAGAAAACAAAAAAAAAAAAAGGAAAAAAAAGTAATAAGAGTAGATGAAAATATAGGTATATAAATAATACATACGTAGATGAATTATAATAGACATATTATATATTTACGTTATCTCCGAAGGTTGTTGAAATGTTAGGATTATTATAGATACTCGCTGTCAATGTTAGAAGACTGCAGGAATTAACGGAACGGTACAAGAAAGCAAAATATTAGAAGAAAACAAAAAAAATGAAAATTTATTTACTCGTTTATCGATTTTCATACTTTTATTTTCGTAATAACTATGAGAGTATATTTTTTAGAAATTTGCGGTCGACAAATTCTCTATATTATACATAGTAATAAACTGCACGCTCTCCTCAATCTATCGTATGAATTAAACTCAATGTGTTCTATGTACAGTTCAAGCTTGTTTAAACGACTCGTGTGTCGATAAGTGAAAAGAAAAGAAAAAAGAAAAAACGAAAAATAATATTGACAAAATTGAAAAATTCTAACAAATCATACAAAAATACACACACACACACACACATACATATATATGTATATGCATAAAGATAAAGTATCGAACATACTTGTGTACAAAAAAGTATGTGCTTGCTAAATAGAAAATCCTAGTAACATAGGTATATATATAAATATATTAGGTAGTCAAAAACTTCCAGAATTCTCTTCCATGAAAAATATTAAACAATTCGTACATCGGTATAATGTACACAATAGATACACTTTCAATTTGTAAGGGTCAAAAGTGAAAGTTGCAATTACATACTATAGCGATTGAGGTAAGATCCTGAGCCATGTTAAACAGATTTTCGGTTTAATCCAGTTTTTTTTTTTTCTCTGTTTATTGAACCAGTAAACTCAAATTCTCCACTGAACCTCAAGTGCTGTAATACTATGCGTTTAATAATAGTAATAATTACGATTATTACTATTATTATTAACTATCATTACGTCTGTAAAAAAGATTGACAATGAATAGTTATAAAATTGTGAAGGAAGAAAAACGAAAAGAAACGGAAAAACTATAGAGAGAAATTATTCAGCCGATGTATTAAATTTAATATTGTACGTACCTAAAGTTTAGGCCTTAGAAACTGTTGAACCTTAAAATGTCTAAACATGTTAATGTACAGAGAAACACAGAGAGTGAAAGAGAGGGATAAAGAAAGTAATAGAAAAAATATAAATTTTAACAAAAATGTAGAGAACACTAGTATAAATGAATAATAATAATATAATAATTACCTATCGATATAATATTGATTCCGTTGTCAGTAAAATGTTTAACATATACCTGAAAACTGCCTATTTTCTCAACCTCGATATATGTCATAATGTAACCTGATGAGAAAAAATTCGTATGATAAAAAAAAAAAAAAAAAGAAAATAGAAATGAAGAAAGATGACAAGGAAAAACAATTGTTTTCCGGAAAGAGCACAGAAACAAACAAGTACACAAAGAAAAAAGACGGGTGATCTAATTCTTAGTAATAGATTATGTAAACGTAACTTGTAGTGGAGACAACAAGTATGAATGATGATATTTTCTCGAATCCTGTCTAGATGTAGGAATAGAATCTTTGCGATTTAATATTCACATATGTATGAATACGTGAATAATTATACGTACCCGCTGCTTAACGCGAAAAAAATATTAGTTAATTACTAATAGCAAGGGGAGTCAGGCATGATATATTAATTATACGAATGCTCATTCAATTATCACCGCTATTACTATTATTATTATTATTATTGTTATTGTTATTATTATTATCATTGTTGTTATTAATCACGACGATTGATACACTCTATATTATGTATGTATATATATATTAATGTAAGTTCAACATCGTTTTTGGGTAAAACAGTTAGAAAAATCTACGAAATCTTCTCGTCAAATTACACTTTACACATGTCATTATTTATTACATCTTGTGTATATATACGGCGTCTGTAATATTTTATCTTGATGGAAAGTATAATGTATAAAATATCTCGTGTGAGAAAGAGAGATGAAAATTATGACGAGATATTAGTAAACAGCGTGTAGGTACATAAATCGTACTAAATTGGAAGCACATATGTATAATATGTGTACATGCATTACGTATGTATTTGAGTCAGGTTTATTTTTCTAAAGTATACATGTTATACTACGTATATTACGTATAAGGTTACGTTGATATGTGACCAGTAATAATATGAAAATTATATTAATTTATGCACGAGCACCGAAATGTTGATAACAAAAAGAGAAAAGAGACAAAAACAATGGATTAAAAACATGGTATTTGTGATTCAAAAGTATGCAAATACGATATGGCTAAGAATTCTGAATTAAATTGTCGAAAAGTGCTATGCGAAATTAATTAATTATCTTCGTTGGCTAAACTTCGTTGTGTTTTAAATCTTCAACTACTAATTGTCTTCTTTTGCTCAATTAATAATATACACGATAACAATTATATTGTATAAATAACGAAAGCGAGAAAAAAAAAAAATATATATATATATACAACCGATAACAAGATAAACGAATTTACAAAATAAACATTAATCCGTAATTTTTTGCAACGTCTTATTAATCCGGTAAATTTTAACGCGTTGCGATATTACGATGTATGATTCACCGTTATTGTATACTGCGAAAATATATCTATAACACTTCGTTGAAAATATTCGTCTAACAAACACGTATGAATAAAATGAAAGGGAATCCTTATACGTGCGTAATTATTAAATTAAAAAATTAAATTAAATTGTGCAACAGGTAAAAATTAAACACAACAAATAAATAATTTACATCTACGACAGCTGATATCAATATATAATACACAGCATAATATGCAATAGACATTGTTTAATTCTTTATAATATATATTGTATATATATATATATAGTTAATTGTTGTAAAATAACTATCGAAACTTATATACATATTATTAAGTTTAATTAAGAAATTTTAATTTTCAAGTATCATTATTATTGTTATTATTATAAAATATGACAAACCCGACTCATATCATTTTACCACCTTACACATCTATCGCAGCTCAAATTTCACCTCACTTTCGTCTGTCTGTCACGTATTTATTAATATATATTATCACCCCTCTGTTATAAGTTTTCTAATTATACATATGTATGTTCTTTTTTTCTCACAGCAAAAAAAAAAGAAAATAGAACGTCATTTTTCATCGCCATTTGCGTATTAACTATGTACACACGCATATATATATATATATGTATATGTGTATGTATATACACAATATCACTTCTCGTTTTTCGTTATCTGTTTTTCTGTTTTTGTAATTTTTCCTCATGTACCATTTTTGTTTCTTCTTCTTTTCTTCACGCAACGCCAGCACTGCACCAGCATGATAAAATCTTTAACTCGCATGCCGCATGACGTACAGTCTTTCTTGTTATGTGAGGGAAAGAGAGAAAAAAAGAAAAGAAAAAAGAAAAGCAAACAAAATGAAAAAAATTAAAACATGAAACTATAAATTTCACTCTTTTTTTTTTTTTTTAATTTGTTACGCCAGTGCAACGCTTTACCAAGTAGCAACCAACTTCAATAACGCTGAATAACAATTACTAACAGAGAAATTTATAGTTTCAAATGAATTTCGTACATTAAAGTTATTTTGGTTTGTCTACAATTTTACTCTCAGCCTCTATTATCGTACAATATTTCGTACACCTACACATATTATTGCTATTACTGTTATTATTATTATTATTATTATTATTACTACTACCCGTATTTTTCTGCAAAAAATATAATAGTTGCTTTGAGTTACATTCCTCGTTTACATTATCTATGTCAATTTTTTTTTCCTCTCTTTTTTTTTTCTCCATCAATTTCTTTCCTTCTGTAATTGACGATTGGCACTTATTATATTATATCGCGATTCACTCTGATACACGGACAAATTTCTTATCCCGTTATAATTTATATACGTTCGTTAGCTATGAGCACATGTTACCGAAACTTGTTAATTTTACTTCGGTATAATCGAAAACTTGCAGCAACTATAATATTTAATAATTCTTTGGTCTGGTTCTTGGATATTTTTGTAATTGAAAAGATTGACGATACTTCGTTATTCGTAAGCTATTAAAGAATTTAAAATTTCTCTTTTTTTTTTTTTCTTTTCTCCTTGTCGATTTTACAATATTCTAATTTGTTGTAGATAGAATGAACGACATAAGTAGAAAGCGTATTTCTACGTATTTCTTTCTTTCATATGGTATGGTAAAATGATGACGATCATGAGTTGATGATTAAAACTTATTTTAATTATTACATATATATGTATATTGTATTATATACTTATATAAATTTGTTATATACGGCCTGACTTGTATTTTTGGCCTGTAGTGTATGTATTTACATCGTATACACATTATGTACGTACATATGGTAGTGTCGAGATATTTTTGTAGATAAACCAAGTGTAACGTTTCATTTATCATCATATAGCAATAAGGTGCAATTTATTATTCTTAAGGATAAATTATATATACTACGTGTATAAAGAATAGGCTAGTTATATAACATTAATCGTAAGTGAGTAGTAGGTAAATATCTCAACTCCGTGGTTAATTCTATATTATTGTTCGAAAATGAACGTTAAGAAGAATAATTATTTGTCGGTTACTTTTTTTGTTGCTTTTAAATCAATTATTAATTGGATAATTGATTTTAATAACGTGTAAATGTAAGTATTACGTATAGAATTAACGCGGCGTTACGCTTATTACGTGTAATCTATTACAAAAAAGAAAAAGAAATGCATTTTTTTAATCGTGCCCCCATATTTTAGCTTTCGGAAGAGGTAAGGAATCTCTCCCGGTGAACAAAAAATATTTCCAAACAAAAGAAAAGAAGTTGATCATTTGTTTTTTTTTTTTTTTTACCTCAATTTTTAATCGAGATTTCATCGCATTTTTGTTTTATATTCATCTTCTTCGAATCATCCATTTTTTTTTTTTTTTTTTTGAATTTTCCATTTAACCGTTGAAATTTGGTGTTACGTAGTTTCGAAAGAAGTCTGTAGTCCCATGTTTTAAGGGTTTGTAGGGTAATAGGGGAGAGTTTTTGTTGTTTTTATTTTTTTTTATTTTTTCATCATTCAAGTAGAACGTAACTTTGAAATCCAAAAACTTCGCACACACGGTAGAAAGATACAGGAAAACTCGGAACGTCTGAAAATTTTGGATTTCAAAAATACGAATCACCAAATTCATACGTCATATCTTTTATAGATTATCGTGCAGTTTTACATCAGCATATGTTACATAAGAATTATTTCAAACTTAAAAGTTGTAAATCATGAGAAAAATTAAGAACAGATGAGAAAAAAAAATACTATTTTCATATAATACAGATATTATCGTCGTTATCATTATTATTTACGATCTTCTTTTTTTTTTTTTTCTTTCCATTTCTCTCACAAATCACGAGTATCTATAGATCTATAAAATATTAGATGTTAGCTAGGAAATTAGTAAACACAATTGCTTAGTAAAGTTCGAAATTTTGAAAAATTCTAAGAAAGAAAAAAAAACAAAAAAACCGTGCAATGAAAAAAAAAGCATCAAAATTTTGAACAAAAAGCCTACAGCACATATAATACGATGAGTAGATCATGTACATATATACATAACTAGTGACTTACATGTATATAATCACAAGTTACATGTATCAATCACACCCTTACATTATATATATGTGTATACTATTCTCTCATTAGATATTTGTATAGTATATGTATACATATATATGCGTATACATGTATGTATATGTATATATATATAAGTTTGCATACGTGCAGCAAAGACTCGTTGGTCGTATTTACACGTTGTTTATTAATTAGTGCAGGTCTGCATGCAAACTCTGTCCGTGCATCTTTCATGTTTTTGCTTCTTTTCTTCTCTTTTTTTTTTCCAAGCACACGGTGTACCCTCGATCTCTAAGCAATACACGTGACTTACATAGTTTAGAGTAATGAAAAGTATCAAATTCAATGAAATAAAAAATAAAATCGTGGGAAATAAGAAACAAAAAAAAAAAAAGACAAAAACGGCAAGATGTACGGACACGGCGAAGACCGCGTGTTGTGATGATTTTTTTTTTTTTTTTTTTTCACTTTTTCAACACAAAAACTGCCGTGTCTCAGCCATTGACGGAAATACCTCGATGGTAAACATTTTTCACAGCTGGACGAGTTTCGGGCAGAAGTACAACGGAGGGATCAGGAAATTTTGGGGATGTCAGCGAAGATGAAAACTCTCGAGGAACAGCATCAGGACTATCAAAGGCACATCGCTGTTCTAAAGGAGTCCTTGTGCGCCAAGGAAGAACACTACAATATGCTCCAGGCTGACGTGAGTAACGATAATTTAATTCGCTACCGCAGCCGGAGGATGTTTCTTCCTTTCCACTTGCCTTTTCCACAATTCCCACCCTTCTTTCTTCCATCCTTTTGGTTTTTCAAATTCTTTTTTTCCACTCCGAGCGCTCTTATCGACCGAGTTAAGATGCAAGCTTCCCGTTTCGCAGGTCGAAGAAATGCGGCAGAGACTCGAGGAAAAGAATAGACTTATTGAGAAAAAGACCCAGGCTGCTATGCAGGCTCAGCAGGATCGCAATCGAATGAATACCGAGCTCACTGAGATCAAGGATCACATGGACATCAAGGATCGAAAGATTAACGTCCTCCAGCGAAAAGTAAGTGACCGGTGCCTGATTTGGTTTTGCCCGATTTCTCATGGTAAAGAAGAGAGAGAATTCGGGAATAAATATAGATTGTTTTTTTTTTTTTTCTTTTTTCATTTTCCATCTTATCCACCGTTTTCTCAATCTCGTTCAGCATCGTTCGCCGTTCTTTGAGTGCCCGGCATTTATTTAATGTCCATTCATCAATTGAAATGAGGCTTCGAACGATATTCGTATGGAATCACAATTGATTCCAATGGTTCGGTGATTGTCCTCGTTTAGTTCAGCTTGACGATTGGCTGATTTCGCCATTTCACTCGCAGCTTCTCATTTCCTCACATGGAATATTCCGTTCGTCTTTATACTCGATGCGTTGATTGTTAGGAATTCGGAATTTAGCTGGTATACTTACTAATGCTTCTCCATCTCTGATTCCTCTGTTCAAAATTATTATTTTATCCCTACAGTTGTTATAGTAATAGATATAAGAATTACAATTTACCGAATTATTTTTAAAATATTCTGCTTTCTTTTAATACGTATATTTATCAATCAAATTTTGTATAATTTTGTTATTGTTATAATTTAATATTATATTTATACAGTTATCTATATCCTGATTCACACTGTTATATTTAATTTAAGTTTATAAGATATTTATTCGTTTTACCACATGACATACACCTGGTATAATTTTATTTCATCCCACAAGTATTATTTGTTACACATTTTCTATTCAGACATATAATGCGTAAAAGAAATAAACTGATGTAGCTTTTCCCTGGTGAAAGTTTTTTTTGCCATCAGATTTCCGTAAAGATCATTATTCTGAAAAATCAAAATTGTTTTAATAAATTTCCCTCTTTTTTGAACCAATACCAGTATTTAAAATTCTCTTCTACCAACAGAAATAAATGTTCAGTCGCACCTTATCAAATTATTTTAATTGTTTGAACAACAAAGAGATTTTTCTCCGTAGATTCTGATTCTGGTTCCTCAATTCATAAACTTGTACTAACAATAGACTTTCCAGAGTTACGCTGAGAAATTTTGATGGTAAAAATGTTTCACCAGAGATGTATAAATTATGGTGATTATTCCAGTCGGCTTATACATATTTATACATATAGCTCTACGTATCCATTATTTGTGTTTTCCACTGTTATCTATAATTTATTTTATTAAGTTATCGTTAAACGTATGCAAATTAGATATAATTACGTTTGCCAGATAATGTTCCAAGCAGTATCGCTTTTTTATGTGTCATACCTGCGGTTTATTTGTATTAAATGCTCCGCTCATATCTGAATAGTGTAGATATGAAATTCCTGGTTCACTTTTACGTTAGCAGTTAGTTACGACGTTGCAGAGCTAGGCATTCGCCAACAACTCGTGTAGATTGTTGTACGATACGTACAGCGAAGATCAGGTTGAACTGAAAGTTATAAAATGTACATTAGTACAACCACACTAAATTACAATAATCCATATTATTCGATGGAAATGCAAGCTACAAAGGTATTATTACCAAGAACCATTACCATTACCTCTAGGATGACCCACAATATATCTCCGGTACTCCTTAATAGGTACGTAACTTTGAACTTAACTGAATTCTATTTACATATGATATCACTAACTCGGAATTGTGTCTATAATATATTTGGATTATTGTTAGGGGCTATGGGTAAGACTTATAAATTAATATTAACGTCAGTTTTGGTACAACGGTAAGTAAATGGAGTTAATACTGACTGTGAATTTAACGAGTTTACAAACGATTTAACGCCTTACTAACAATCTAAACAGTTTATGCTTTGTTGTCGTTAACAAAAACTCGTGGCAAGCAAGGGCCAAAACACAAATAAGAGAAGCACTAACAACGGAATTTGATCGGTAGTCTAGTTTGAATGATCATAACAACAAAACTTTACCGATTAGTGTGCAATAAACTTATTGTTAGAATGAAAAACAGTGAATAAAACAGAATTGTGTTGAATTTGAATTGGGCCGTTGGAAGTGTGTAATAAACTGGAAATAATTCATTCCACAGATTGAAAATCTGGAGGATCTTCTCAAAGAGAAGGACAATCAAGTAGATATGGCTCGGGCTCGTTTGACCGCTATGCAAGCACATCACTGCAGCAGCGAAGGAGCCTTGAGCAGTTTGGAGGAAGCTATCGGCGATAAAGAGAAACAAATGACTCAGTTACGCGAGCAGAGGGATCGTGCCGAACAGGAGAAACAAGAAGAGCGAGAACTCCATGAAAGAGAACTCGCTGAGTACAAAATGAAACTTCATGCCCTGGAGTCTGAGGTAAATTGAATTATTGTAAGGTATTATAGAGTCGACGATAAACTTGGCGAGAAGATATTCCTATTCCAACAAAAATATTCACATTATTAATGATCAACATTTATTGTTGCAGGTTGAAAAACTTGGCGCCCGCTTGGAACGAGCTCAGGCTGAGAAAGATCGCCTCGAAGCAAAACTGGAAAGTTCCCAGTCGGAATTGGGCAAAAGTAAAGCAGAACTTGACAAAGCGGCCTCCGAGGTTGGTCGCAGTGGTGCTGACTGGGAGGCTGCTAAACAGCGGTTGACTCGCCTTGAATTAGAGAATGAAAGGTTGAGACACGACTTGGAAAGATCGCAAACTACGTTTGGCAGAAGTACGTTGAACTCGTCTCAGGAGATGGACAGAATTCAAGAACGTGCGGAGAAATCGACAGCAGACTTGAGGAGAGCACAAGCTGAGCTCAGAGTTACTCAAGCGGACAATGAAAGAGCCAGAGCTGAAGCAACTGCTCTTCAAGAAAAGGTGGAATTCATTAACATTTGTTAATTTTATAAATCACTTGCAAATTGTTTAGTCATTTGATAAAATCATTCTTATCTTCTCTTATAGGTTGAAAAAAGTCAAGGTGAAGTTTATCGTTTGAAAGCTCGCCTAGAAAATGCACAAGGAGAACAAGAGAGCTTGCGCGAGGAATATGACCGAGCTCAAGCCTCCGTGGCTCGTCTTCACTCTGAACGTGACAAAGCCGTTGGTGAACTTGAAAAAGTTCGAGAAGAATTGGAACGCACTCAGGCAACTTTGGGCAAAGCTCAATTACAGCAAGATAAATTACAAAACTTGCTGGACAAGGCTCAAAGTGAAGTTGACAAACTTCAGGAGAGATTGGACAAATCTCAAGGAGAAGTACGCAGAGTAAGTATAAGCATATTTTGTCACGGATCTTCTATTTTGCCTTCTGCCTGTGTCTCTTTTATTGTTTTCATTTCGTACGTGAAGTCCCATGTTTCAATATAACACTTTCTTACAGATGCAACTTGAAAAAGAGAAGCAAAACTACGATTTTGAGAACGTGCAAAGCCAATTGGACAAAGCACTTGGTCAATCGACTAGAATGCAAAAAGAACGTGAGGCAATTCAACTTGAGGTCGATCGGCTTCATGACAAATATGAGAAGGCACAGGTACGACGTGATATAAATTATGTTTGTATTGAGTATTTTCGTCTCATACTTTACGAATATTCTTAAGGACAATGTAATACTTTACCTTATCTACTACCAATCTTTTTTTGCTCATGGTAATGTACATTATTTCAAACAGATGGTTATGCAACGTCTGCAGAAAGAACGAGATAACTTCCAAGAAGAGATGGAAAAGTTACATGAAAGATTAGAATTCCAACAAAGTCAACAAGTAAAACTGCAACGCGAAAAAGAAAATGTTATGTCCGAACTTGACTTGATCAAGGAACGATGGGAGAAGGTCCACACCTTACATCAAAAACTTACCGTAAGTAGTCATTGACAAATTTGTAACAAGACTTTAGCCTAAAATTTCTGAATTGAGTACCTGGATGACAATAAGTATTGAATTTCAATATGGTATAGAGCTTATGTTTGCTTTCAGCTTGAAAGAGACGACGCATTAACGGAAATTGACATTCTTAAAGACAAATTGGAAAAAACTCAATACGGAGCTAACAAAGCTTACGAGGAAAGAGAAAATGCCAGTAAAGAATTTGAAAAAATGCGTGAAAAATATGACAGGTAATGAGTTTGGTATAATACAGTTTCAGAATTGATAAAATGATCCGGAGAAAATAATTCACACTGACTTTTTACGTGACTCTAAATTTATTACTATCGATAAGTAGTAATCAATGAAGTTACAAACCTGCCAAGGTAACGAAATGAGCCTAAATAATTCACCGACTGTCACAACATTTTGTAACTGCATTCACAATTTGGTATCTTTAAGTCTTTACAAATCTATTGCATGATCTTAAGTCCATTTTTTTGTTTTTCCAAAATTCTGAGCCGAATAAAACTGTAATTAATTCATAAGTGTTATTTTCTTATTTTTTTTTTGTTATACAGGGCACAAAGCGAGGTGTATCGTCTACAGAATAAGATCGATGTAATGGAGGCTGACAAGGATCACTTGGAATTAGAAGTAGAAAAGCTGCAAACATTGGCCACCAAAGGACGTGAAGAAGCTCGTAAAGCGCAGGAGGAACTGGCCCGTGTCCAGGAAATGTACGATCGAGCAGCTCTTCAGTTGGGACGCACTAAGGAACACGAAGAAAAGTCCAAGGAGGACTTGGACAGACTAACAGTAGATCTAGAGATGGTTCGTGAGAGATACGAAAAGTCTCAAATCGAGTTGAGGCGTCACCAAAACGAGCGAGAAAAGTTAGTCGCGGATAACGAGCGGGTCTCCTTCGAACTAGAGAGAGCTCATTCTCAGCTGAGCAAAGCACAAGCTGCTACTGAAAAAACGCAAGAGGAGTTGGCCAGGATGCAGCTTGAGATCGAAAAGATGTATGAGAAACACGACAGGCAACAAGCCGAAGTTAGGAAAGCTCAAGCTGAAGCAGAAAGGCTTCGTGCCGAAGCTGAAGCCGCTAGGGAGGAATCAGAAAGGTACGCAGCAAGGTTTGGTAAATATCAAGAGAGCCAAGAGCGACAGAAAGAAGACCATGAACGGGCGAAGCTGGAGGTTGAGAGGCTGAGGGATCGTTTGGACAAGGCGCTACTTGAGCTGGAGAGGGCACGAAAGGCTGAGCAGGACGCTTCGAGGCTTCGTGCGGATTTGGAGCGTGCCGAAGGTGTACGAGGTAAATACCAGTTCGAGCAGGAAAAATGGCAAAGTGAAGGTAGTAGGCTGCAACAGGACGTAGAGAAATTGCGCGAAAGACTAGAAGCTCGAGAGGCTGAGCTAAAGAGATCGCAGTCAGTTGTCGAGCAGTTGGAAGCTAAACTTCACGAGACGCAACTACAATTGGAACGTGCCAGAGAGGAAGCGACCAAGGTAACGGCGGCCCAGGATAAGAATCGAGCCGAAATGGAGCGAGCGAAAATTGAGACTGAAAAAATACGTGACAGGCATGATAAGCTCAAAGCCAAGGCCGACGCTCTGGAGGCGGACAATGAAAAACTGCGAGTAGAAATTGTCAGATTAGAAAGACTCATGCAGACCGAAGGTAAAACGAGGTCGGAGAGTGCTAGTATAGAAGTAGAACGTCTCCGAGCAAGCTTGGACAAAGCGATTATCGCTCGAGATCAAGTCGAACTTGAAGCTGGCCGGCTGGCGAAGGAGCTAGAAAAGTCCCAAATGCTCTTAGCTAAGTACCAGGAGAGCAATGAGGCAAGTAAAAAGGAATTGGACAGATTGAGTGCAGAGCTGACACGGTTACACGAAGAGAGAGAAGCCCTGAGGCAAGAACTCCGCAGAGGACAACATCAGCAGCAACAGGTTGGCACTGAAGAGTTGGCGAGAATACAACACGAGCTGCAACAGGTTCAAAGAGATCGAGACAAGATGGCAGCGATTTTGGAGAATAGAGAAAAGCATTCCGAGAAAATAGAGAAAATCAAGGAAAAGTTGGAAGCAGAGGCCAAGCAGTTGCAAGTAGAAAGAGATCAGCTGGTTATCCAACTGGAAAAATCTCAAGACATGTTAATGAATTTCCAACAAGAATTGAACACCAGCGAAACTGAACTCACCGAGCTTAGGAAGCTTCATCAGCTGCAACAGCAAAGAGCTCACTCCCAAACTCCGGACAAAGCTACCAAAGAAGCTTTGGAATCTCAAATGCGGGAAGTCCAACGGCTTACGCAACAAGTTCAAAACTTGAATCAAGCACAAGCCAAAGAAAAACAACGCGCCGAACAAGCTGAAAAGCGAGCTCAAGAATTACAGAAACAACTAGGTGCTAGAGGAGGCGAGTCTGAAGCACAGCTGGAACAATGGCGCAAATTAGTAGATAATGAGAAAAACAGGGCGGATAATGCGGAAAGGACAGCGTCGGAGTTACAGAAACGTGTTCAAGCTATGGAAAGGCAGCTGCACGCTCAGCAGCAACAGATACAACAGATGCAAGCCAACTTGCAACAAGCCTCTGTGGTGCAAGCGCAGACAGCGCAACAGCATCAACAAAATCAGCAGTCCGTACAGGAGGCTGATAGGCTCAGGAAGGAACTCGAACGTGCTAAGGAAGAAGTGAAACAAGCTAGCGTTGAACGGGAACGGTTCCAGGCTCAACTGGAGATGCTTTGTCAGGAGCTGGAACAAAATCAGGTTAGAAAAATGCCGCCCTGCCAGCAGCAGCAGCAGCACCACCACCATTTGTTGCGTATCCAGCCAAACTGCTCGGCCAGCCTTCGCCTAAGTTGCACAATTTTATGTTGTCGCCTAAATATCATCTCCACGAAGCCTTAGTTAAACCTTCATACATACTCGTCATTCAACAAGCAGCCTTAGTTGTTAATAATGCGATAATCGTGTCGAGCAGCATGCTGCATTTCTTCTACACCATCGTCATATCTACATACACTACCATGCATAATATTATATATTTATATACATATATGTGAATCACTACTATTATAATATTATATTTATATACTTGTTATTATATTCATAATATTATATGAGTATTGTCGCTATGGTTATTGTACATAATTTATAATTACAATTATTGCCATTATTTTTATTACTATTATTAATATCATTATTATCATTAATATTATTATTATTATTTTTATTATTATTATGGTGACTGTTGTAGCAGGATGATTTATTCTTTGGCAGAGGTTTCATTTTCCTTCTACATTTTCGTTTACTTTACTACTTTACGTTGTTTTGCCGCCTCATCGTTCATCGGCATCCTACTTGGATCTCCTTGGCTATTTCGTGGCATGTGTTGTTTCATCAGTTGTTGTCTCGATTGTTTTTTGCACAAAAATTGCTACCATTACCACGAAATATTTGGTGTTCCACCAAGTTTTTTTTGATGCATATAATATGCGGTCGGGAAAATTTGTTCATTGCAGAGACCTACCTCCCTATTTATGCAATCTCACAAAAACTTGTTTTATGAGTTGTAAAATGATAATTTGAAAATATTATATAGAATTAGTCTACATATGATGTTTAATATTTGAATGGGGTATCAGAGGATTGTATATTTTATTGAAGAAAAAAACAACAACAAAAATAGTGCCGAATAATTCTTGGTTGGTAAATATTTGCGAAGTTTTTTTTTTATATAGGAAGCTGCATCTATAATATCAATTTGTTTTTGCAATTACACTATACAGCGACAAACGAAAAAGAAGAACACAAATACCATACACTTTTCAACCCTGTGTTTGTTTAAGTTTTTCCAATAATTTGAGATAAGTATGTGGAATTGAAATGATTTCGTTTGTACAGGTGGATTTGCACGAGGCGAACAAGAAGCTTCAAGCTGGCGCTACGAAAGCTGGCGCCGACTTTAATCAGGAACGAAAACAATTGGATGAACAAAAGCGACAAGTAGAAGAGCAGAGGAAGCAACTAGAAGATCGTATCAAAGCCATAGATCAGAAGAGTAGAAGCGTAGAAGAAAAGGAGAAGGCACTTCAAAATCTTGACCAAGACCTTAAAAAGCGTAAAGCAAGAATGGACCAATTGGAACAACAATTGCAAAGGGTGAGCTGTATTTTAAGTAAATAAGCAGATTTAAAATTTTTCCGTACAATAATATTCTCGTTTTATTTACATTCTATGCATAATTCTTTTATCTATTTTCATATATACAGAGCGGTGGGTCCCCGGACAAAAGAGTAGCGGAATTACAGAAAATGCTTGAGAAAGCTGAGAAAGATTTGGAGAAATCAAAGGAAGATTCTGGACGTAGTGCCACCGAAATGGAAAGGTTGTTACAGCTAGTTCAGATGTCCCAAGAAGAGCAAAATTCCAAAGAGAAGCAGATAAGGGAACTGCAAGAGTGAGTACATACTTAGAAGATCTAATAGACATTCGATAAAGTACAGAAAATTCCATACGCTGATAATACATGAAATTCATTTGTTCCAGAGCACTAAGAGTCGCACAAGCAAAAGCAAAACAAGCTGCAAGTGCACAGCAACAAGAGGTCAGTACTTTAACACATCGTGAGATTCAATTTATAAATTACCACTCGTAATTTTCAATTCGTTACAATATATATCTGCTGTAAACATACCGATTGGTAGAAGAAAATTGAAAATAACGTGCGAAATGAACGATTTTCTAATGCCGTAACTAACACAGTATTTTTTCTTATATTTACATGCTGTCGTGGATAACACATACACTAAACGTATATCGACGCATGAATGTGATTTTTCATTATTACAAATTTAATTCACCTGCTGCTTCAACCGCTAAACATATCTTCTATATTTTCTATCCAAATGTTTATTCGCCTGTTTATTTTTGGATGATTTAAACTTGGGCAATCAATTTATTTTATTTAATTAAATCAAATACTATTTTATATTAAAACACAAGGCGGGACCCGCTGGTTTCTTAAAAAGTTTCTTCTAAGGCCGATTTTTGTTGGAGATGCCTTCTCCGTTCTATTTAGTACAATTTTCTTAAAAGATAATGACGTTATAATCTTATTGAGTAACTTAAACTTAATAATAAATAAATAAAATATACGAAGCAAATATTTTAAGAAAAGTTACGACCATTGTTAAAATATTAATAATGATGATAATAATAATAATAATTATATCAATATACCTATAAAATGAAAACCATTTAAAAAATACCAAAAAAAAAAAAAAAAGAAGAGAAACTGTTAATATGTCTTATAGAAATATAAATCTACAATGGCACAAGTTTAAAGCCATCCGGAACAAAAAAAACTTTCGTTACGTTGTCAATATATTTTATTTTCTGCTATTGCTCTTTTATTTGTTGTTCGTGTGTTCTGTGTGAAACACAATATGGGTGCAAAGCACGAATATTAATTGTGATAAACTTCTTTGCAAGTCGTCGATTCATTACACAAACCAAGAGGACACAACGTACTGGAAGCAGGATATTGATGAGAAAAATCATCGAATAATGGAATTAGAGAGTGAAGTGATGGAATTGGAAAATTTCTTAAAAGATCACTCGGACACCAACGGCATAGAAGAATTAAGACTTCAGATTGAGCACAGAAATTGTCGTATAGAAGAGTTAGAAGAAACTATTACTGAATTCGAAGATTTCCTGAAGCACAATCCGGATGTTAAAGACCTTCATGATTTGAAAACGGATTTGGATGCGAAGAATAGGAAGATACAGGAACTCGAAAATCGTATTCAAAAAAACGATGACAAAGACTTGAGAATAAATAAAGCCAGAATAATGGAACTGGAAGAAACGGTAACACATTTAGAAGACTATGTAAAACAACATAATGTCGACGTTTTAAAACAAAAACTAAAAGACCGAGAAGATAGAAT
Organism: Neodiprion lecontei; assembly: GCF_021901455.1. NCBI lineage: Eukaryota > Metazoa > Arthropoda > Insecta > Hymenoptera > Diprionidae > Neodiprion > Neodiprion lecontei. Next base: position 37,481,143 of record NC_060260.1, on the reverse strand, counting down.
AGAACAATTACAATTGACTATTAACTCTCTAGAAAAACAGCTTCTGTGTTCGGAAGAACGAAATGACAATGGTGTGGCTTACAAAAAGCAATTTGAAGCCAGAGATAATAAGATAACAGAATTGGAAAGTGAAATGCAAGCAAAAGTTGAAAGCCAACTGGATGAAAAGAAGTCGCTGTTTCCGGAGGGTTCTAATGTGTGTCATAAATGTGACGGTTTTTTGAAAATGGAGCGACGAGTGAGAGAAATGGAAAGCCTGATATCTTCGAAGGACGATAATATACAGGAATACGAGGATGAAATAGCACAGTGGCAAGACAAACTTTCTAGGCTTCAGAAACAAATGGTTGAACTTGAAAAAGAACTTGGTGAGTACGAAGCTGAAGACATTGGAGTGCTGAAAGAGGAAATAAAAGTGCGAGACGAAAGAATTGGGCAATTGGAAGATGAGATTGATTCTTTAGAGCGAGCTTTCGCTGAGCAAATGGAACTGGAGCAGATCGAAGAATTAGTCAACGTTGTTAGGCAGAGAGAAGAAAATGAAAAAGAACTGAACAGTCTCATAAAGACAAAAGAAGACAAGATTGAGGAACTAACCACAGCACTTCGAGAAAGCATTGTCATCGCCAGTGACGGGGAGAGGAAGCTGAAGCAGGAAGAACAACAGAAACGCAATTGCGTACAACGAGTGAGTTATGAAAAATAATTTAATCGCACAAATTTATATAACAATTTTCTACTTTACAAGTTGATTCGTAATTTTATGTTGCGTCTATTTATACTTTATAGATTGAAAAACTTGAGCAGAGGATCGCATCACTTCAGACATCATTTGCCGTAAAATGTCCTACTTGTAAGCCACTTCTGTCCAGGTTGCAGAAATCGGAAAAGATACTATGTAGTCTGACAAAAGAAAGGACGACGCAACTAGAAGAGCTACACAATATGAAGTGAGAATCGAAAAATAATATACCAATCTTACAACACTAGAACAAAGTTATTCTTTATCCAATATTCTATTGTATATTGCTATCCTTTAAAAGAAATCCTTCAAGTCACTACGTGTTTTTGGCATATTAATTTCAGACGAGAAGCACTGGAAGCTGCGGTCTCAGAAAAAGATGCTCACTTGGCTCTGCTCGAATTGTCTGGTATAAAAACAGAAAAGCAAGCGGAACAGGTAGACAAACTAAAAGCAGACAGAACAAGATTGTTGGAAAAACTGAAAGAAGAGGTAAAAAAAAAAGCGATTAGCAACACGAATTTCCACGTTTCAGTGGCGGACTGAACGAAACCACCAATTTTCCTCACCAACGAAAATTGTAATAATATAGTCCTGATTTGTTTGTGTATCAGATTATTCAAATATTTTTCAGAACGAACGGAGCATAGCGCTATCGATTGAATCGTCCAGTCCAGAGACGACGCCTTTCCTCACAGATATTCTTGATCCATCGGACAGTGACGACGATAGTCAAAATGAAGCAGAAAATATTGTAGGAAATTTACAAGCGACATCGAATGGAAATGCAAATAATCACAGGTATATATTAGCACGTAATTGAATTTAAATAACGTCAAGGTGTTTGGGTATTCAATTTATGTCGCATTCCAGAATCGAGGTAGAGCAGGCTCAGGCAAAGACTACTCTTAAATGACATATAACAGATAAGTACCACCCGCGTACTGTTCCTCTAACGTTCCTTTGATGTTGTCATGTGCACAGTTCTAGAACAATCTAGCGTAGAAACTTTTACTTCTATGTGTCATCATGCAATATTATCATCATAAACATCTACATCTACATCTACATCTACATCTGCATTCTTCACCTCATGAATCACATCACCGCCAGCCATCTTCATCTCCATATCATCACGGACGAGTACCCAAGAAACTGACGGATTTAAACAAATTGAAATAATATAAATTCGTAGCACGTTAATATTAAATTTTTAATGAGACGCACTGTAACTTGAAACATTTAAGATACACAATAGTGTCACACATGTGCTGAGTGTTGATCGAAAAAAAAGATAAGAACAAAAGAACAGAATTAACTGCCAGAACCTATCCGTGACAATGAAGATATTAAAATCACGTGTCAATGTTATATTACAGTAAAACACTGTTAAATAACAAAACATAAAAGACTATAACGTCACGTCAATGTAAGCACGTTATAAAAATTATTAAGAGACAATTAACCAGTATAAACTGTCATCGATAACGAGTGATACGCCTCTTTGCAAGTCTCATCCAGCATACGCTGAATTTTTTTTTTTGTACCTACATTATGATTTTTTATAATTTTTTAATTAACTCAAAGAAATACGACCTCAGGCAAAATAATAATACTTCGAGCCCATTGATGGAAATATTATTATTGTTATTCATTACGCCCTGCATAAATCAGTATTGATTACTTCAAAGAAGTAGATATATATTTTTTTTTAACTTTCTACAGTTAAAAACAGCATAAAAGCCATTGTTTTGATCTAGTCATGAAACCAATATTATAGTGTAAGAGATCCCTGTTCTCGAGGGTCGTGCTTTGCACCAAATGCACAAATTAGTTCTTAATGCAAATAGTATTTGATTAATATAAATTTTTTTATTTGTTATCTGTAATGAGAAAGAAAAAAAATATTAACGTCAAGCCAATTATATGCGCAACATATAATAAAAAATCCATTGTATTATACTTCATAGGTCAATAAGATCTATACCAATTATTAAGAATGTTAGCTTCTTCCTTCAGAATTAATTTAGATAATAATAATCCTGATAGTTAATTGATGTTATAAATTAAGAAGGAATGATTCAGTACTCACTTACAGGCAACTCTTCTAACTCGAACGACCTCAGTATGCTTGTCAGGTTACATTTGTTTCCTACTTGAAAGTTTGTATTCCAATATTTAAGAATTAAATACTATTTGGCGGACTTTCAGCAATCAAGATCTACTAAAATAATTACACTCACTTTTTTTTTATCATAAAATGATCATAGTTACTCTTAACTCAAAACTATTTATTATCCTGAGAAAAATTCTCAGTTAGCTTCTCTGTAATGGCAAAATTCAGTTATGTTTGGTTCTTGATATTCAATTGCCATTTTTATACTTGTTTTTATTTTTTTATGCTCGTAAGTAATTGTTTAGGGCTATGTTAACATTGTAATGTTGGTTTGGATGTATTGAGACGAAAAGAATTCAATACATAGAATAAATGACGTTTGAGTACATAATTTGTTTGACAAAGTGAATAAATTCTTCTTAATTTAAGCCGTCTGTTACCAAAAATCACCTGCAATCAGCGTGATATCAATCAGCTCATTTTACTTTAGCAGATGCAGAATGAGGAAAAAAATTTTATTTTTAAAAAGCCAGTTGACATTTTTTTTTTGGTTTTCTTATCTTGGGTCCAAAAGTCCTTCAACATTATGTAATATTACGACTTAAATATGTACCCTAAATACGATATAAGCAATATTCTTTAATTATTATGGAGCACCGCAAGAAAGATTTGAAGTTGAACAAGCAGAAAAAAAATAAAATTGAAATATAAAGTAGACTAAATAATAAGGAGGAAACAAGAAGAATTGAAATCGGACGAAGGTGCTGAATCGTTTTAAGATGACAATAATAACTGTTCGTATGCATCTGACAAACCTATTAAATGCTCGGGTAATAAAGAAACGAACGAGCGTTGAAGAAGTAATCAACTATCGCCAAGTGAAAATTATCAATGATCATAACAAAATGGTGAAGACAAAGGTATGAGAATTTTTCTCCAAAGTGTAACAAACCATTTGATAAAACAAGTTATTCCGTTATACTGCATAATGTCGCAGAACTTGATTTAAAGATTTCAGAAAAACAGAGAAATTACCCGAGGCGCTAAACTGTTGTAAATAATTTTTCTGTCCCAAAATATTTCAATGCCTACAAAGATCTCGTAAATCTTTGCGACTACTACTACAATCTTGGAAATCCTATTCCAAACATTTAGCTTAGTAAAGGCAATTATAATCAATTATGTTAACGGATATAAATTTTACGTAGTAAAAGTACAGACGCAACATAAATTGAAATATCATATAAAAAGAGCAATTATGTGCGCTATAGTAGTTATCTATATGAGATCACATGCAAAAGATTACATCAGTTGTGTCACTCGGTCAAAAGAATTATTATAGAGATGAAGATTGAAATGTTATTAGAAAAATTACAGACAGTTTAAGTCATGTTACAGTTAGAATATATGTGAAACAAAAGTTGTTTTCTCTTCACCTAATGACTATCTTTTCCATGCTCACACAATATACACAATTTACCACAAACAGATGAAAATATGAGATTTTAAAATTTTGATAGCTAAAGTTGTGAAAGCAACGTGTTCACTCTACGTGTAATTGCCAAACATGTGTTATATGTAAATTTGATGCATACAATGAGAAATGAAACGAAACTTTGAAGAAAACTATTCATCATACTAGCAGTATTTATAATAATGAATTATAACTGCACTCATTGACAAGCAGAATTTTGTGTAAGCAATGTAAATGTTGGTAGATGAATTTCAGTTGATAAAAATGTTGTGATTTGCATTAATATATCATACTACAATATATCGTTGATGGCATATTCTTAATCGTTTGATAAAATCGAATATGTGCTTTGCAAATCGCGGTCCATTCAAACCGAATACCGTTTCAAACATACTCACCGATAAAAAATGTAAAAGCATTGTTTCATATATTTGAGTCGAAATCTTCATTGATTTTTTTTATCAGCGAACTAGTCGAGTAATTGTAGGTGAAGACTTGGGTGCAGCCAAGAACTCCCTTGTTGATTGTATTCATTAATTTCTATTGAATGTTGTTAAAACGGCAAGCAATATGTGTTCGATATATTTATCTCCTACAATGAAATTCCTTAGTTTTCAGAGGATCAATCTTGCTACGATCCAATTTGAGATTATGCCACAAACTTTATTTGTCAGCTACAGGTTTATGGGGATTTACCGTATTATAATCTTGCCTTGATTGTCACGTCAGTATACAAATATATATCTAATATACGTATAATGTCTAATATACGTATATATAGCTATAGCCAGAAAAGGAAAGAAAAAAAAGTTGGGAAAAATGTAAATCATAAGCTATTATACGCGTAAAAAGGATATTAAACATTTATTATAGTAAGACGTTGTATAAAATTTAGTCTATGTGCCATCATATCAAGCCTATACCTATATCATCATGTTACATCATAATTAAACAGTAATAAAATTTATCATTAAATATTCTATACGCTAATGTATCTATAATTAATTAAGCATGACTGTTGATCATGTGTTCATTACATTCTGCCTTTTGATCATTTAATATAAAGAAAATATGTACCTAAAAAATAATACAAATAACAAGAAGAATACTTAGAGTTTTTAAATTGATTTTGTCAAACTGAAAACAAAAAAAAAAAAGACTAACAAAAAAACGAAACTTTTGAGGTACCAATTTCAAATGATTATACCTATACTCAAGGAAATTCTATGATCTGCTTTAATAAGCAGCAAGAGTTTGCCTCGGATTGAGTCTAAAAATTTGCATTGAAACGAATAGGCAAGTAAGTCCATATAACAAAAAAGAGTAAAGAATATTGCTTTACGCAACAGAAATGGTAGCGAAGAAGAATCATTAATGGTCATACTAGTGGATTAAAGTGCATCTAATCTATACCATCTTCTTATCCTTGAACATTGAACTGGAGTGCATTAAAGTGAAAAATCTTATTTATTGTCACAATTTGATTAGAACTTCTTGTTGATGACATTATTGTAATTAAATAATGACAAGTGAAATTTTTTATATTCATTCAACATATAAAAACTTCTATACTAATATATAATGAAGTAATTTGTTTATCACTGCTCTTTACGAATTTTTTAACTTTAGATTCTCAAAACTTGAGAAAATGCAAAATAACAGAATTCAATCGATTAGTCAAAGATTCTTTCCAAATTCGTAATAAATTTCTATTATTTACTTACTTCCTTTCATATAAATATACTAGCATTTGAGTAAATTAAGTGAAACGCAATACAATTTGACTCATGTATATACTTAAAAAGTAATTATACTATTATACGATATTTAAGGGAATTAAATCTTTAAAAAATGTGAAGCAAACATAAAATTGTTGCAACTGCCATGCTGTGTGCCATTAACGAGTCATGTTTATTGTAATTTGCATTTTCATCTACCTATTATTCAACCTCCATACACTGTTTAATAAAACAATTCATTCTTTGCACCATTCATTGTTGTATAAGGATATAAATCAATGCTACAAGAAACATTCTTGATGATTCAACGAATTGTCTCGGCAGACTAAAATTTCATCACTAGTTAAAATATGATGTAAAATCAATTATCTACCTGTTTGTAAATGAAATGATTCTTATCTCTCAGTTTTCAAATTATTGTTCGCAAGCCGTGAAATCATAGCAGTCCGAATAAGGATTTCCAAATCAAAACTCTTCCTCATGCCGATTCTTTATCAAATTCATGTAATTATGAAGTACCGCGTGATTCTTTATAAATTAACCATTACCTTCTGGAGTCTGGGTCAACTCGTTGAAAGTATTTGTGAATTTGAAATCTGCAAATTTTTGTGAGTTCTAGATATTAATGGTTGATGTATAAAAAGGGACCTGTATTAGCGATATACTGATTCAAACATACGTATACAGCGAACTTCATTTCGACAATTCTATATGTGTATACCATCACAATTATATTTTCACTTTACTAGAACACTCGACATTAGTCTGACACGTATGATAAAGAATACGATTGTGGTGGTTCTACTAAATCTGATAAGTATTCTGCGCACGAAATTCTCCGACATGGTTCCTATAAGCGTCATATGACCAAGTCAGAGGATTTTACAACGTGTTACAGAATCACATATGATAGTTGAATCTGATGTATGAAAAGAAAAAACGAAAACGCTATGATCATAATTCCAAGCACAATGAAGTAGGGCCTGGCACAATAAATTAATAATTGGCTGCCGCATTTATAGACCTGTTAGAATTTAATAGAAACTAATAATGAACATATTGTCCATCATGGATGAAGTCCTTTATAGTATAATGAAAATCTTATTTCTCGATGTACCTCTGTATTAACGGGCCAATGTAAACCAATAAACCATCACGATATATATATATATATATATATAATGCATACAAGGTTCAAAAAAGAGAAAACGATCACATTACCTGTTTACTTTTCAAATCAAAGATTGACATGATTGTAGTTTCGTAAGATCAAATTATGGTAAACTATTATCGTGAAACGGATTTGCTTGACCTTGTCGAAATACTTGCACACTAGCTGTTACATAGAATTGTTTGGGCAACAACAAAAGTGCCATTCCTCATTTTTTCTGCATGAGGTCGATTACTTTCACGCTACATATCTTGAAGAGAGTGTTATTTTGAAACTTGATTAAACGTGTATAGTTGTTACTTGATTCAAAAGATAAAAGAGATTAATTATCCTACCACAAAGTACGATACCTAAGCTCGTCGGTGGCAGAAACACTCTTAGTCTACAACGTTGTTGATAAAGTAAAATGATATAAAAAAAAATCTTAGCAATTATTACACACACACACACACACACACATATATACATATATATATGTATGTGTTTAAAAAGTATAAACACGCAATGCGATATGTGGTTTGTAGCGTAATGCAATTTGTGGCGATCTAATTGTAAGTTTCGAACACTTTTGAGTGAGAAATAGACACATACTTTGCTGTAAGTAATAAAAAGAGTAATTATATGGACAAAATAATGTTAATACATTTATTTATCACCAATCCACTTTAATTTGAAAGTAACGACCATGCATTTGCAGACATACGTTCAAATGTTTTTAACATACTTTTGTCTCACAAGTGTCAATGGACATACCAGTTCTCCATACAATCGGTACGACTGACGCTGCTTCTGCTTGCACATGAAAAAAATAACATGTCTAAACAGACACCTCTTTCAAAATCCAAGCAATCTCTCGTCGACAGACAATCCAATTTTACATCATCTCTAAAAGACTTCGGCATTGATGACGATGAAGGTAAGTTTAGTAATTATGCCTCACAATAACAGATTGATTTAAAAAAAAATATCGAAAGATGTCTTGTATTTGTAATTGTAAATGTCAAGGCGTGAAAATAAAAGTTTATTTGTGTATATAATCGGTGGTGTTGATGGAATACAATATAATTTTACAATGGTACCTAACGACATTGCAGATTTAATCGAGTCGAAGAAATCATCTATGCTTAGTACCTCATCGCATCAGAAAATGAAAGAGACTAAACTTCGTCTACTAACATCAGCCAAAATAGAGAATCATACAAAAATATTTGCTTCAATGTGTCCTGATGAAATTTTGGACCACGTCAATGATTATCACACCAGAGAATATTACACAACTCTTATGCTAGGCGACGTTTCAGGTACGTACTGAAAATATTTCGTTAATTATGAATTATTTATAATTGCTTTGTTAGATAATGTGAATTTCTATCTAATTCCATGTTCCAATGTAACATGAAAGCAACGTTTCAGGTTTCACTGAACTTACGGAAAAGTATACAAGAACTGGTCAAGGTGGTCCTTCTAAATTGACGGAAATACTCAACAGTTATATCGGTGCAATGGTTCAGGAAATCCTATCGCACAAAGGAGACGTGCTCAAGTTTTCTGGAGATGCGTTCATTGTAATGTGGAAGATTCATGACGATATGGTGATGCAGGATGTAGCAGTAGAAGCAATGCAGACTGCGTGCATTATTCAAAAGCATTTTGGCTCTTTCGATACAGACGTTGGCGTTGTTTTAAAAGGTTTATGCAATTGTTTGTCAATCTGTCTTCGATTCTTTGCACTTTTGTTTCCTGCATTACACAATCTGAGATATAAACTACCAACTAATCACACAATTCCGTTATTTTCTGCAGTAAAACTGGCAATAGCATCTGGAAAAATATGCTTCACATCGATCGGAGATCCTGAAACTATGTCTCACTACATCATCACCGGGAATCCAGTCTGGGAAGTCAAAGCAGCTGAGGGAATGTGCCGGTAAATAACAAATAGTTGATAAACAATCATCGGTGATTCGGCTATAAACGTTTTATATATATATAAATTATATTATATTATTTATATATATATAAAATAAAAGACGAAATTAAATATTCAAATTCTATTCTTCTTCCCACTTTGTATCTAATAGTCTAAGAGTCTAGCTCAAAATTCCAAGCGACTATACTTCATGAACAATTACAGCGGTGGGGATATAATTGTTGCGCCAAGCAGCTGGCAATGGGCTAATCCGAATGATTACGTGTATGAGGCCATGCCTGATGGTGTTCATACTTTATTACTGGCGACGACAATTATGTGGGATCCAGACGTAGACAGATACTCGAAGATAGGTTGTATAATTACACTAAGCATTGTATTTGACTTTACATTAATCTTATTATACAATAAAGTCCGTGTTGGTTTTTCACAGAAATTGAATCGGAGCATGATATGAGTACTTTGGAGGATCAAAATGTAACATTGTTCAACAGTTGTACCACGGACAGAGTTCCGGAACCTGAGGCTGCTCCGGTACTTCTGAATCTAACAGGAGATACGTTGGACGATTATCGACGGTGGCAAGTGGATTATAGCCGTATGTTTAAGAAAATATAAGAAAAGTCTCGTTTGAAATTGTTGAGTATTTGTGAAGAGGTTTATTTGTTGCATGATGACCTCATGTGGAAAGTGTTTAACAGTAACCAGTAATATCTTTTGCAGTTAGGCCAAAGGTGAACAAAGTGGCAAAAGCTCGTATGAAGAACGCTTTGAGATGCTACATGATAAGGCCGATAGTTCACGCAGTTGAGATGGACGAACCTATAGAGTATCTGACTGAGATGCGTCAGGTAGTTATTTTGTTCATAAATATAATAACAGATGTCGGTCAGAAAAAATTGATCCGTTTGGTTGATACTGCGTATAAAATCGTTTGCGGGTAAGCAACATTCCTTTGATATTTTGAACCACCTAATTATGCCGCAATCAACTATTATAGAAGCTATTACTTTTTCAGAATTGTAGATGGCATGCAAGGCTGCGTGAATAAAACTTCACTATTTGATAAGGATCTTATGTTCCTGTGTATATTTGGTCTTCGTGGTGACAAACATGAGTTAGAATCTCAAATCGGCTTACGTTGCGCTTCAAAAATTCACGCAACATTGTCTGTACGAAAGAATTTCGGATCCGTTGCAGTCGGAGTGACGACTGGTATGACTTATTGTGGTGTCGTTGGACACATATTGAGAAGAGAATACACTGTTATTGGTATGGCTGTCAATAAAGCGGCAAGATTGATGTGCGCGTACCCTAATCGTGTAAGTCAAAACGGAGTTCAGTGATTCGACCGATCTCCATTGGGCAAAACATTCATCGGTTTCAATATCTGTAATATTACAGGTTGTCTGTGATCGAGAAAGTTTTCTTCGTTCTCGTTTAGAAGCAAGGCATTTCATTTTACAGGAGCCAAAGTATTTGAAAGGAATAAGCAACGTTGGACCAATTTATGAATTTGTTGAACAATTGGTGTAAGTTATTCTACAGAGTGTAGAAGGGAGTCTTTCATAGTTATCTATACTAACAACATAAAACATCAATTATGAGAAATGATTCCAATCCACAGACCAGAAGATCAAGAGTCACGCGAAAACATGTACCCTATTCTAGGCAGGGAGGAGGAATTGAATACTTTCAGACGAATGTTGCTAAATGTAATAAACTTTCACAAAATTAAAAAAGATCAGCCTGATGCAGAATTGAGACATAACGCTCTGGTTATAAGGTTTGAAATCATTGCACTGCAAAATTATATGTCGTAGATATGTGTATCTTCTCATGAAAATATTGACTAATTGCAAAATATGTACCTTCACTTCAACTACACAGCAGTCTAGTATTAGCACGTTTTTTTAGGGGCGAACCGAGATCTGGAAAGACTAGATTACTGGATGAGATGATTCACCACATTCCACCCACAATACCGTGCAATCATATATCCCTTATTCAAAATGATTACAAGGTATTGTCAGTTCAACGATGTTGTGTATATGTTTTTAAGAAAATTTTATCAAGCAGTCATAACATGATGTTGCGTATCTATACACATTCCAGTCTCCTTATACATTGGTTTGTCTCATTCTCTCGATTCCTCTTGGATTTACCGCATCTTCGACACCTCAAGAGCGTGAAGATAAGATCATTACTAATATGGGAAAAATATATTTTCCACACCTACTGTGTTCGTTGAATGAAGTGTTCAACGTCAATTTTGATATTAGCAATAAATACAGAGAACTGCCAGACAGTGAAAAACGAGAAATAATGGAAAAGCTCCTTGGCAAACTTATGAGTCACACATTTACTCGACAATGGGTGATTCTGATCGACGATGCTGAATATTGTGACAGCGAAACAGCTTCTCTTCTACCGATAATAATGAAAACGGATTTTATATTCTTTGTCATGGCGTTTGGACACAAAGTGTCATCGGAATTTTCAGTACCATATGAAGTTTCAAAAAAAGCAGAGGTATGAGCACATCGTTAATTCGTTCAACTAGTACACCATTAAACTATGATATTCAGGTCATAGATTTGCTGGGATTAGACAAATGGTATCACGCAGGGCTTGCGTGCCAAATACTAGGAGTCAGAGCGATTTCCGCAGAATTAGAAAAGTAAGCTAAGAAAGAGAAGATGTGATTTCAGAACTAAATGTAAAGTCAATTTGTGAATGCTGGGGATGAAACAGTGAGACAATAATGTTTTCAAATATGCCAATATTATCATTGTAGAGTGATTCAAGAAAAGAGTTCTGGTAATCCCGGTTGGATAGAAAGTTATTTGGTATGCCTTGTGCAATCGGGTGATTTGCTGAAACAAGACATAAATAAAAACCAACTTTGCCATCTCGGACTTGTATGTCCTCCTGAAGAAATGGTGTGCAGGTGAAACGAACGGTCTATACCAGTATTAGTATCGCTGAGTTCAACCTTTTTTATTCAACTCAGGTTGACATCGGAAAATCGGACTAGCTTGCATAGTACCGAACCAAAAAAGGCAGACGGGTGGCCCATGTATCAATCCAGCTATAGGGTAAATTAATGAGTTACATTGTGCCATTACGGTGTGTCATTTTTCAAAGAATGTTATCGAACCAATTATAATTCATAGGAAAGTGCGGTAAATTTGATAGATAGAAAACTATCAGATGTAGCAGCTTCAATCGAAAATGTGACACTGATGCCAAATATTACAATATGCATAACTTCACCAACATTTTCTATCGATGATAATGATCTTGAATTAAAAATGGATGGTATATACAATTTATAGTTATAAATGAAATCTTATATTGCAGCAATTCTTGAATAAATGTCATTCAGCATCTGGGTAAGAATAGGATTGCAAACAACAAACTTATACGCATGTTATAAATATCTGGAATAACACCGCATAAAGTGTAATTTCGTTAATAATAATCAATACATTCTTTTAGTTGTGATATTAAAAATGTTCGATGCATTGTCCCCGCTTGATCAGCTACTGCTCAAAACGGCTGCTGTACTCGGAGAAACATTCAACAGATACATGCTCACTAATCTTTTGGAAAGTACAACTGAAAGAGAATTCGCATTGGGTAAATATTTTGTGCAATTAACAAATCAAATTAGAGATCCCAAATGTTTCGGATGAATATCTTTAAAAATGTTTGACAATTTTCAGCTATTAAGAGATTGTACGAGTTAAAAATACTAGCCTGCGCAATGGGAGATTTTAAGCGAAATTCAGGCGCCATGGTCCATCTAAGAAAATTTAGGAAGATTAATATGAGTTCGGAAATTCGCTGCGCTTGTACCGGCATTGTTATTACAGGTATATGATAAACAAAAATGTAATACATTTATACATGCTGTAACCAACTTTATAAAACCCAGTTTACTGTTTCAATTGAATGCAGAAGCTTGTGCTGATTTGCCAAAATATGCTTCGTGCGGCCTTATACGCTTCAAGATATCTATGTTCAGAGACACAATGTACAGGTATGTTCGTACTATGTACTTGAATATTCGCATCGTAAATCTGCAAACCATATTTCGTAGCGCCACCGAGGGAAAAAAATTTCACTGATCATCTCTTGATGTAAATCATTTCAATTATCACAGGCTACTGACGGAGAATCATAAGGTGGAAATTCATGACAAAGCTTTGAAATATCTTCAACAGAGGACAAGGCGGTGTAAGGCATGCGGTGGTGGACATTTTGCAAAGCTTTTGGGTATGAGATATGAAGAAGATCAACGTGAAAAGAAAAGTCGTGATGAAACTATGAGTTACCTACAACACCTGACTGATTTTCCAGTTGAGAAACAGGCAGAGAATCCTGAAATAAGTAATAGCATGCATCTTTAACATAAATTTTGTAAACTTTCATACGGCGCTACAATGTGAGGGAAGTCAATTGTTCCAATCAATTTTCAACCATGACAAATTTTGAACCCTCTTGTAGAAGCTCTCTTTGCATTGCTTACTAAAGTTTACAAACTGTGTTAGGTTCAAGCACAGAAAATATAGCCGAGGACCATATTGGTTGCCTCGCAGCTTTCAAGCCTGTTAAGAAAAGCCCCACTCGCACATTCTCTAATTTAGACTTCTCTGAGTGTTCATGCAATTCGATACTTGTTACCATGTACACACAAGTCGTGGATCATTGTCATAGCATAGGTAAGCGCTGCAAATACGTTCAATGGGTACGTTGTGCAGAATCAAAAAGCCAAATGACAACGCTTACATTTGTAGGGCGCAAAGATAAAATGTTGATTGCGATATTGGAATTTGTTGAGGTGTCACTGTCTTCATGCAATATTCCACAGGCAAGAAAATTACTGCATGATGGGGAATTAATTTTAGAACAAGTGAGAACGATGCAACTACAACTTGAAGTTCACTGATATTCTAGACTCAACAATATTTACAACATTTATTTCTTTACTACAAACTGTTAATTCATACTGTTACAGATGAAAGGGTTGAGTGAGGACGAGGCTATAACTATACCATATTTGACAGGAAAAATTCAAACTCTTTATGGAAGGTGTTGTCTTGAATCTGGGCAACCTAAACTCGCTCAAGATTATTTATACGAGGCTGTAAGAAGCCTGGGGCATAAATATCCAAGGAGTATATTTGCCAATAAATTCAAAGCTATGCTTTCTCTTCAATATCAAAAACTGATGCTCAGATTTTTACGCAGTTGTACTGTCGGTGTTGCAAATGAATATGCCGCTGACTTTAGCGATCAACTGGCTAATTGCTTCGCGCAAATGTTTATATTATTCAGGGTAATTTCCCATATTTAACTATGAAAAATAAAATATTTCGCAATTCTAAGAGATCATCCTGTTTATCAGACAAATCAATGGTGGCATCATAGTCATTTGGCTGCCATATGGGGTCTAAATGCAGCACTCGAAGCAAATCAAGATTTCTTTGTGCTCTGTACTGCATACGCGCACATGATCATAGTAGCACATCACTTCAATCACAAGTAGGTACAAATAAGTACCATAGCATTTCAGTCAATGTTTTTAAAAGCACAACACTGATGATAATTTTATCCAAAATGCAGAAGTATAATACCGGATTTGGAAAATTATGCATTAATCATGTGCTGCCGTAAAGAAGATGCCGTCGAATTGCAGGAGTTAAAAGCTGTCGCCGAATTGTATTATGTAATTTTCCGTTCACGTTGGATGAGAGGGGAGATAGACAAAGCACTGAATATTGGTTTTACTACCATGAAAATCTGCCACACTATTCACGCTATGCGGTTAAAGCTTTCTCTGTTACCTACACTGATTCATATATTACTTCTGAAATGTCAATATAGCGATGTTGTTTCTATGCTGAATGAAATGGGTGAATCTTACTGCAATATAATTTACCACATGAGTACGCTTGCATCTATAGCTTAATTTTTAACAGCATTTTTATTATTTTCAATAAAACAGAAACATTAGCGAACGAAGATGCAGATAAGGCAGGTAGAACTTGGTATTACGCTCTTTGCGTGGATTTTCAACTGGAATTCGGGCTCTCTGTTATTTCATTTCGCAAGTGCGAACAATATTATCTAGAGGCTGGTAGCACAATTATGTCATTTCGAGATCCTAGCGCTGAAAAACGATATTTCACCAATATGTGGCTATGGTGAGGATGGAGTGATATTAGAACTAGAAGTAATCTGACTCCATTTTTATAATTTGCTGGCTTATTACAGGTGTGTCAGAAATGATGATTGGGAGGCCGCAACGGTTTGGGGAAGCAAGATTCCACCCATAGCTTTCGATCATAATACAGATGCGACTACAGATTCGTTAACGGCACTGAAAAAACTTGAAGGGCTTCTTATATTATATGGTGAGAATTATACATCAGATTGTAAAACTAATCCCAATTCAAAATTAAGTGAACGACCATGCCTTTCTCCGACGTAAATACAATGCCTGAATGATTTGCAAATGAAAAGTTGACAGACTGACAATGGTTGTAATACCATTCAGAGAGGAACCCTCCTAAATAATTTATCACGTTCTATTCTTTCCTTGTTACAGTTCATAGAATGGATACTAAAAATGCAAAGGCCAATATAGTGACACATAAGGAAATTCGCTCACTGTTGAAACTAATACATACAGCAGTCCAGTCAAAAAGTATTGCAGCACCGAGGTGAACATGATATTTTATTGGAAATACAGCAAAAAACGAATTTTACAAATCAGTAAATTTGACATGTTTCATCGCTTTCGTTCAAACGTGTAATAATTCTTGCAAAGGTACATGCTGTTACGGGCATATTATAAAATGATCCGAAACCGAACTGGAGCAGGAATGAAATTGGTGCAAAAGTCGCAAAAACTTGCATTGGCGCAAACAAATAAAATGATTAATCAGTGGGCTATGCACTGTGCAAAGGTGTTGTCCAATTTATAATAGAATACCCGTCATGTACTTATTCTAGTACTAAGAATTACCAATCTAGGCTATCTCTGAAGGTATCCTGCTTCCAGGTATGGAATGGTGCTATGAACCCGATTCAACGCGACTTTTGGAAGGAGCACTGCACTCTAAATAGCGTTTTGGATTGGCACGAAGTTGATATGAATAGCTGCAAAGTCGTACCATTTTCACTACCATTACCAAAATATCCTCATTAGTTCGTAGTTACAATTAGTCTTAGATATCGCCTAAGATTTGTACCGTCAAAACAATGGCTGCATCTATTGGCAAGTATACTGGTCATCAATTGCACATGTCAGATTGCACTACAGTTGTATCAACAAACCGAGAATAATTACCTGGTCAGTATTGAATTTACCTGAATATGTATTTTGAAAATTTGCGATTGTGTTAGCACTCGTATGAAAATAGATTTTTCTATTTATTCTCATCGAAACCAGCAAAGATATTTGAATAAACCATAGACGTAGGAAAATAAACGGATCTCATCAATTGGTCTGATAGCTTCAATCATCAATGCAGTTATTTCTGCCTTTTTTCAAAAACTACCGAAACAAAACAGTAAAGAACAGTAGTAAACGATATTATTTCTACTAAACTTATAATTTCAAGGTAGAAGCACGAATAAATCGAATATAAAATTTGAAATAATTTAATATTAATGATACAAATTTATTTTACAAGTATGTGATTGTCATCGTTTGAATGGAAAATCTACTTGACTGTAATGCTAACTATTCGAATATCATCATATGGTTTGTCAGTTTTAGGGTTTGTTTTCACCTGGCTGATATTCTGAACTACTTCCATTCCTTTGATCACTCGGCCAAAAACTGTGTGTTTGTTATCAAGCCATGGCTAAGGACAAAAATAATTAAAAGTCAGAATCACAACAGTGGTTAAAAATTAGAAACTTATACAACAATCTTTTCAAAGGTGAATATGAATAATTACCGTAGGTGTAAGCGTGATGAAAAATTGACTTCCGTTTGTATTTGGCCCTGCATTTGCCATGCTCAATGTATATGGCCTGTCGTGTTTGAGATGAGGCCTGAATTCGTCTTCGAATTCCCCTCCCCATATGCTTTCTCCACCAGTACCAGTTCCCGTGGGATCTCCAGTTTGTATCATGAAGCCTTTAATAACCCTGTGAAATATGTGACCATTGTAATAATTATTCTTAGAATGCATACAAAAGTTTTCCACCGTTTTAGGCACATCTTTGCCAAAGAGGCTGATATGTATGTCTCCAAGAGCTGTGTGCAGAATCGCCACGTCATATATTTTCTGCATATTAGTGGCTTCTGTGGATGAGATAATGTCCTCTTTGGATGGTTTTTCATTGAAAACATCCCTGTCACACTCCTGGCTCTTTGTGTCTTCTGGTTCACGTCGCGTGAACATATAAAATCTATTTTTCTTGTGCGCTGTGCAAAACAATGTTGGATCTGGGCGATTCAACTCCATTGTCGGGTTTTCTGATGCCTCCATTTCAAACGTCACTGCAGCCGTAGTTTTCTTCGCTTTACCCTTAGGAGCACTTTATCATATATAATCAGTCCATAATAAATTAATTGACTTACGACAAGTAACTTAACGCAATAATTACAACGAAAATAGAAAATTCATATACCTGAAACAAAGCTAGTTGCATAGGCCTGAAGTTTTCAGGCTTACCCATGATTGTAACGCAGCGATTTGTATACAAATTCACCAACTTTACGCCAAGCATTGTACTGTACATGACCATATACCCTGATTCGTCAAATATTATGTTGCCCATATTTGCTTCCGTCTTGTCCAAGTCCCTCTCAACAGCCATTCTGCATAATGTGGTAGAAATTATGTTGAATGATTACGGGATAAGAAAAATAGACAATTACTGCCAGGGTGTATAGATACCTGTATAGTCAAATAATTGGATTGTGATGCATTTAAATAAATCATATAGTGACAAACCTGCGCCCAAATTCCATGTTAGGCAATTGTTGAGTAGTTTGTTGTAACTCAGTAAATCTTTGCAGAGTTTCGTCAAATACCCTGTATAGCTTTCCAGTCAAGAAATGAAACACTCTGACCTTCCTGTCTCCACTCAAACTGGCAAATTTCTTGCCGTCAGGAGAAACACTTAAGCCACACGGGTAAGTTTTATTTTTTGCAAACTCAAATAAATTTGTATCCAGCTTAGATTCAAATTTAACACATTTTGGAAATTTGTACTCAGTTTTAGGGCCTGTCCAATATTCTAAAATCCCTGCTTTATCTACAGATATACACGTCTCGAAAACTGGATTGTACTGAAAAGAGAGCGATCAATTTTCAGTATGCAGGCATAATCAACTAAATAGCACGAATCAGGTCTTGATTCATCGAAATTGAGTCGATAATACATGGAGGCAATTTCGATCCCTAAAAAGAGTCAGTCTTCAATAAATTTGAATCAAATATTCAAGTTTTTACCCTCATAATGACGACATTTTTTGTGTGTAACTTTTCGAAGACATGTAAAGGAGTATTTGTCCCTTGACCGTCATAAACATAGATCTTATTCGAATCTTGATCGGAAACTGCTAATGCAGATATCGCATCTCCAGGTGAATATATCCATTCAGAGCACTGTGGCACGTAGTCTAATTTCATCATGTTAATCATGTCTGAAAACAAAGATTCGATTACATTATATATTGATAGATTGAAATGCAAGCTTTTTGAACGTTTACACAGGTGGATTTGAAATCCATCGACTTATGTTAGATGTGTGATTTAAATGTGTACACTAATGTTGTTATGCAAAGTGCAAAGTCATAGTCTATTTAACGCAACTCATAATGACTTACCAAAGTTAACAACATCAAAGACCTTGATACTTTTGTCTAAACTGACTGTGCACATTAGCGCGCCATTACAGCTTGCTGCCATCGACTGAATGGCCATTAAATGTGCCCGGAAATGTTTAACGAACTCAATTAGTTCCTCCTGTTTTTTCCAAAACTTTACATGCCCGTCGCAACTGGCAGTGATCACGAAATTTGTTCTGAAATTTTGTACAGCAAAATAGAATTTGCAACTCAAATAAATGCAAGAATTTACTTTTGAAGTGAAAACACCAACAATAAAGTTGCTTGTGAGGATTAGGATATAAATTAGAGTTTTGTTAAGAAAACTCATATCAATTGATGTGTGTACTTACTTTGTGACCAAAACGTGGGTGATAACATCTCTATGCATATACGATTTCTCGTAACATTCACAGCTGGGTAAATTGTCGAGGTAAACTTGCTCGTACTCCAGAACTACGAACAATAATGAAGTAGTAGATATCAACAATGCTCAACAATTAAAACTTTAGATTATTGTAAATGTCACCCGCAGTCAACGTATAATTTAAATTGATAATTAAACTTAGTATTGAGAAGCTATAAGATTATGAAGTCCAAGGAATTGGCAGATTTTGAACATTTATACCTATCAGCGACGTCTAAAGAGAATTGAATATTTTTTAGGTTATGTTTACGATACCTTTACGTTTTTTCGGCTCGGCAGCCTCCGACGGCATCGGTCCCACCCATCCATCATCAGAATCACTATCGACGTGTTCTCTTTTAGACATGATTAGTATATTACGATCAAATGATTGCAATAGACGTTATTCAACTTGACGATTGATGTGTGCCGCTGTAACATTTGTTTGCGATCGATGTTCAGATCGCGATATTCGCCAACGTGAGGCAAAATAACACCGAGTTTGCGATTATTTTGCGTTGGTACGAATGCGAGTGCAGCAGATTGCAGCTAGGTTCGTGGTGCATTCTGCATCTTGTAGGTTTTGTGAAAATATGGCTACGCAGCCACGATCATTCGACCAATCAGAAGCAGGGATTACGCGGCATGATTGGTGCGGCTGCTTTTATGCCGGCACACTGATGAAAATGGTGCATTAAGATAAATTCGATAGCTTATTTCGGACTCAAAATATAAGAAAAAATTAATGAAAAATCGCGATATATTTATTGAATGGATTTTAAATGAAAATTCAGGGTATGTGATTCAATTCTTCTAATGGACGGACACTCTTGAATACGTAGGTATTGTAGAAACCGGAGGTGTTCATTGTTGCAACGCAAGTTTGGCGGGCAGCGGTTCACCGATTGGCGGGTCTTCGCTCCTGTAGTTAATGGTCGTCGTAGCCGTCCGTGTAGCATCAGCTCGAGATTTTTCTTAAAAAACGAGGTTTTGCGCGAGTTGGTTGTGCAAAGCCAGTTGCCGAGCTGTCCATAAGATTCAGAGATCGAGAAACGACACTCATTTAAAAGGTAAATATTAATATTATAGTAAAAATCAATGCTCGATAGTTTTACGCCCGCGGCATACTGTCTCTGCACGTGGTCTGCTCAACTTCTATCACTTTTTACCCAAGTATTAACGAACATTATCCATTTACCGATCGAACAATCGTCCCGCCGCATTGGCCCCGTCCCAAAGCAGGTTCATTCCGTCTTTTAATTCACTCGAAATCTCTTTTTCGCCTGAAACAAGGATTACGGCGTCATTGTAGGGTGCCATCTTCGCGTTGTCGGCTGTGGCGTACATGTTCTTGAACGAAAAGGAGGGGAAAGCCACGTTGTCCGAATACGTTTAATTATCGAGAAAATCACCGTTTCGGCGCATCCGGCTTCAACCGTTCATCAATTTTTTCCCCCAATCATCATTATTTCGTTACCAATCGTCATCTTGGCTGAAAAATCTAATCCGTCCCCTCCTTGCGAACCCTTTAATCGTGCATCTCTACAGGACGCTCCAAAAAATTTAATCGTCGTATTGTTGTACTCTCACTCCCCGCATGGAAATTGCTAACCGATGCGACCTCTTATCCGAATCAATTTTTTTTCTCTTATTAGCGTCGTATTGTCTCTCTTTTTACTGCGCGTCGGCTTCTTATCCTTCAATACTTTTTTCTTTCCTTTTCCCTTGCTTTCAACAACTTTTACGTCTATTTTATTCCCACACGTACCCTCCTCCCCCTCCTCCCATCCTCTTGCCCCGCCATCGCGGCTATTTACTCGGACATATAGCCATTGAACCCATTTCGCCCGATCCTGCCAGATTCTTTTTGCCGCAAGTTTTTTGTCTCACCTAACTGGAAAAAAGAGAATTTCATCAAATTTGCAAACAGGCGAACGTCTACCGGTCGTTTCAAAATCCGTTGTATCATATTCTCTCGCCACTTTGGTGGTTGATATTGTTATTATCAGCATTATTAGTCATTTTTTCGTACATCATTCAGCCGATTATTCCAGTTTTCGCAATTTTTCACACGATCGAATAACTGTGGGGAATATTTGTAAGATATTTTTCCTAGTCCAAGCTACTCCAATTTGATAAAAAAAAAAAAAAAAATTAAAAACTTACCTGATTGATTTATGTGTGAAATCGTAGTTTAATTCTCACACATTCAAGGCCACTGAAGTAGTCTGCTAGTGTTTGTTTAACATACGAAATGAATGCCAACGGTGGCCTTGAGTGTATCAGAATTAATCTAAGGGTCTGTACATACATGATGAAAGAGACGTATGAGTCAGAGAAACCTCAAAAGTACCAAGATAATGTCGAAGCGGTGACTAGTAGCAGTTTTTCTATTTTTTTTCTATTATTATTTTTATATGATTCGTTAGTGGTTAAGTTTTTTTGAATCTATAGAAAATCATCCGTGTCAATTTATTCAAAGCTTCGTAAATATTACCAAAAGTGGGGAAAAAAAATCTATACCCAATTATTATCTTCACAAAATTATTCAGTTTTCAAAAGCCTCGTGCGATTTTACATTTATAGTACATTTGTCTGACTCTTGCTGAATCGAACAATTTTTTTTTAACACAGTCGCCAGGATTTATCTCATTAATAAATTTGCTGTAATTATAATGGCATATAAGATTTTTTTCTGCGACAACAAGTACCGATATGACAGTGCATTTTCTGCATCAATACACAAAGAATCGTGTATCTGCCTCTGCAGCCTTTATCTGAATCCAGCTACTTTGCATGCAAACCCATACACATTTATGCCCATGTCCGTTATCCATGATAGTAAAAAATCAAAATAAAAAATAAAAAAGAAACGTAAATGAATATTGCCAATCTCTTTTGTCAGGAACTGACTATATCAGATATATTCAGTGACAAAGCGTGAGGTTGATGTAGGTAATGGATTCTTTACGTGTTGCCATTACTCTGAAGTATCCAAGTTTTGCTGCTGCTTTAAGATCAAGGCATACCTTTCTATTTTCGTACCACCATGATGCAAACTCTGCAAGAGTTTCACCTGCTTTCTCTTTTCGTTATTTTTTGGCACGGCTCCCCCTCTGCAGCTTTTTGTCAATTCCTTTGTTAACAATTTTCATCGCAAGAATTTCAAACATCTTAAATTTCTTATAGAAATCAACACTAGATCGACGACCGATTTTTTGTTTTAAAAAAAAAAAAATTAGTGCAGTACACTTTTTACTCCAACCCCTTTTCATCACATATGGTTACAATGCAATGAGAATTCACCTAATTTGCACGCTTTGTACGCTTTTCGAGTTCCTGCTGCACCCTGAACACTGAAAGCAGAAAGTAATGAGAAATTTGGGGTATCCATTTTACAAATCATGGAACTAAAGTGCTCACAGTTAGCGATATGTATTTCTCACAATCATTTGCGAGTTCAAGTGGCATTGTACTTGCCTCGACATGTGTGCAAGGTCCTTTTTGTTTTTCTCAAATTATAAACATATTTTCAGTTATTGACTCTCCACGCTGCTAAAATGTAAAGAAAAATAAATAAATCACATCTTTCTTCTGGCGCAGACTACAAGATGAGTTCAAGCGTGTGCTACAAGTGTAACCGGATGGGCCATTTCGCACGAGAATGTCCGCAAGGCGGTGCCGGAGGCGGCGGCCGAGGAGATCGTGACCGTGACCGTGACGGTGGTTTTGGTGGACGGAATCGTGGTGAGAAGTGCTTTAAGTGTAACCGATATGGTCACTTTGCACGTGATTGTAAGGAAGATCAAGACCTGTGCTACCGTTGTAACGGAGTTGGGCATATCGCGAAGGACTGCCAGCAGGTAGGATCAAACGTGAGGACCAATTTTCATCAGAATTTTTATTTAAACCATAAGTTGTAAGTTAATAAATCAATGAATGTGTGGAAATCTGAATTGCACCTCGATAAACATCAATTAAAAGAACTCAAACTTTTTATCGTTGATTTATTCTCGATACAGTTCAATTATATACTAGTTGATATCAATTATTTCTGCAAATTAAATTTTCATTTGTCTCATTTCCCTCAATTTTAATTTTTTTTTTTTTTTTTTTACGTACTGTACTTTTCCGTTGTTTTCTTACACCTGTTCACGTACCACTGGATCATACTTACAAGCGGACGTTTTTATTAGTCCTTTATTGACTCAGCAGGTACACAAAAAACAACATGTTTGACTGCAAAGTTGTTTTACCCTTGTAAACTGTTATAAGTTATACAAATTTAAAAACAATGAGAGAATACATTTAAAGACATGAATAACAGTTACTTCCAACTTCATTTTCAATACGTAGAAATACTTTTAGCTTATTACTTGCACCTATGACTCATGCAGATGTTCATTATTTTGAGCTACAATTTGATGCTTTCTGCAATAATTTTTTAGCAAAAGATTTAGTTTTAAAGAAATAAGAGTATTGAAGAAGTTTGACTCAACCCTTCCTTTGATTTGAGATGAATCGATGAATAATTTTAGTGAACAATGGTTGATTACAAGGGAAGTCGTGTCTTAGAAATTAACTATATGTTGACAGGTTCCTGAATTGAGCTGTTACAACTGTAACAAGACTGGGCACATTGCTCGTAGCTGCCCTGAGGGTAACGACTCTGGCCGATTCTCTGGACAGAGCTGTTACAATTGCAACAAGACGGGCCACATCGCTCGAAACTGCCAGGAATCTGGTGGTAAAACTTGTTACGTATGCGGCAAGACGGGCCATATAAGCCGTGAATGCGACCAGGATGATAGGAAGTAGGAAACAACCGAAACCTCACAAAACAATACACATTTATTACTGATTGATTGATTGATTGATCGTTGGGGATAGTAATTAGAGTAGCGTTTTAATCGCTCCAAGTATCGTACCAAGATCATTCAAAAAACTCCCCCTGCCCTCCCCTCCGCCCACCGTTGTTTCTTCGCAAGGGTTTCTTAAAATCTTTAAGTTTTTATCGCTGTTAATGCCACCACTGTAAACTATAACAATATACTGGAGATAATACGAATGAATCATCGCGTAGACGCCATCCTTCCCTTTCAATATCTTATGTCCACATAATTTAACGGTGCAAGATGTATAGTTTTATCCAAATAATCTTTTTCCCGAGACATTGCAAGAAATTTCAATGTCATCACAATCGCGTGTATGAACTATTTGGATTTTTCATCGTCCGCGTTGTTTCACTTACTATACACACGTACCAATTGATCTGTTATTCCGAAAATTTTTCATCTTTAACAATTTACTAAGTTTACTCAGGTTGGTCGACTATGAAACACTTATGTATCCCAGTGCTTCATCATTCTATTACTGTACGTTGTGTTTCGGATGTTTAATCCGAACTACATTTGACAAAAATATAATCATCGCCATTTATATTCTATTCAAGTTGAAACTATATATCATTGTACGGCTTTGGTCGAACTTGCAAAGAAAAAAAGATTGAAAAGTGCTTAATGTTCTCGTAAAAGGGAATTGTCCATAATGTTATATAAGCACGAATTTTCACACAAGTTGTCGAATATTCGAAATCGCGCTATCGAATCCTTTCTGAATTGATCTGTACATCTTGTATTGTGTCCCGTATCCTCTCATCGATTCTCTACATTCAATTGACTCGAAATGAGGAAGAAAAATGAAAATGAAAATAAAAGAAATGGTAAAATAATAAAAACATGTTCGAGAGACCGACCCTGAATATTGTAAGGTTTAGTAATGATAATATTACCTAATATTTAAGGATGTATAAGAGTAAGCACTTTTTGCGCTAGCCTAGATTTGCTCCGCAAATGACAATTGATGATGTAGTAGTACGCAAAAAGCTGGAGTTGTTTTGTACTATAAAACTAGGTATACTATAGTCGCTGCTGGTGACCTTAGTCTTATCATTTTTTCGTTTCCATAAATGGGTTCAAATCGAGGTTGTGTTATTTTATTAGATATGTCTCCGATTTATACAAAACATCACATGACGGGATTAAACATTTTATTTCTGAGTGGTAAAAAATGTTTTCTTATTTATGATCAATCTAGTTTCCAGACTATTTCCTCCTTAAATTGGTTCATCTCTTCCAAACTTATTAAAATGTAGATCCTTTACTATTTTCAATAGTACAGAAATGAATAATATTTCCGTCAGTTGATGTCTAGTTTTATCCAAGATACTTCGATGATGACGACAGGGACGATGATGATGGTGATGATGGTGATGATGATGATGATGAGCAAAATTTCAGTATGCGGCGTCTATAGCTCGAACGTTCAATTGATCGACCTTATTTTATGTACGCTGACATTGTTATAACCAGGTTTAATTCGGTTTCTGCGTTGATAGTTTTTTTTTTTTTTTTTTTTAAAGACATTTAATGACTGACTTGCACAATATAACGGGTGTGCTTATTGAATATAGCTGTACAATAGTGAAAAATACAGGTGAATTTGATTGGAGTTGTACTGCAATTACACACCTCTTATACTATCAATTAGGAATATTTTATTTCCCAATTCATTAGTTAAAAGTGTGCAGTTCTGAAAATAAGGGGAAAATTATTATCAAATTGTACAGGGGTTTGTATTTGAATGGTCAACATTTACAGAAGACTGTGCTAGTTAAAAGTGTTCTACGTTCTTCAAAAATGAACTGTTACTCAATAGATCTACAATTGCCTTATAATATGAACTGATGATGGACTCTTTATTCTTTTAAAGAGGAACCTAGCGACGAATTTGATTAAAACCCTTTTATTTATTTACGGATATGATTTTTTTTTTTTTTTCCTTACATCTTCGTTACTTTTTGTTTTTTTCTCTGCAATTTGTTTTATACAATTTAAATTAACACATAACTATGGAGAATTTATGATTAGAAGTTCTCGACAATTTACGGGCGAAATAGAATGAGTTTATGTTAGTTAACCAGCAGCGACGACAATGTACTAGTGTTCAAAAGCAAAGTGCAATGTCTGGTGAAACATGTACCTATATATATATATATATATATATATATATATATATATATATATATATATATATATATATAGTAAAGGTATCCTGGGCAACTTGTATATGCCGCATTTAGTAGTAATTCACCATGTTTTTACATCTTTGTTCTTTGAGATATAATATTTTCTTCTACACGAAATACAGAGAGCATTTGAAAGGCATTTACGACCGTGTATTACGACCTGTGAAAATTGTGTCCAACTATCATTTCGCGACACTCTTCAAGAGACCACAATCGAAATGCTTTATTGGCTGTTTGTGTAAATTTGCTAAATTCTAGAGAGTCGGTCCAAACAGATACCAGAAGACGGTAACCTTATTGTTGACGTATTGCATCGTATATGATAATTAAAAAGAAAGGAAAAGAGAAAGAGAGAGAGAGAGAGAGAGAGAGAAAGGGGCAAAAATAAGAATTTGTGTAATCAGTGGGGGTACCTGGGCTACGATTCTCTGCTACAAGACTTACGTATGAATAATGTAAAAAATATGAATGTTACAGTATATAACTAATTCGACCGGCGTCTCCGGTCAAGCTCGACTTATAAACTAATATTATAATAATACTTGAAGGAAGGAAGAGGAAACAAAAATAAATAAATAAAATGAAGAAGAAGAAAACGAGAAGAATAAAAAAAAAACTACAAAATAATAAGGATAATGAGTATTTGAAGTTGTGTTTTTAAACAGAATTTTTGAAATAGAATGCGTATGGAGAGGCACATTTGATTGGATTTTTTTTTCCATCATCTTCCCGACTGCCTACATCCCAAACGGACGTCCGATTTATACATAACTACCTATAACAGGTTTATGGCAATGAATTACTGTAGAAAAGAACGTATTTTCTGTAATTATGTTATGTTGCGTGGAAGGGAAAAAAAATTATTTACTAATAAAATATAAATGTCCATCTGATTTTATGTTCATCGTCCTCTGTTACTATTTGTTAATTTAATCTTTATTGTTCAACACGATTAATTTCTACAAAAAATATTTAACAGATGTACAGAAAAATATGTCTGAAACGTAACTTCGCCGCCAGTGAAGAAATTATGAAAACAGATTTTCCTCGAGATTTTCAGATTTTCGTTGACATATGTTTAGCGACTGTGTATTACTCAAGTAGGCTTGTCAACGAAATTGAAAATCGAGTGACAATTCCAAGGGTTAAAATCGTAGCATTGATCGAAACCGCGAGGTAAGAGTCATTATTCTTACATGGTGCTGCAAACCACAGCGAAAAATCGTTTCTCAACAGAATGGATGCCATCTCGGATTCCATTTTCTTTTCAGATCAAGTCACGTTATATAAGTGTCACACATGCATGTATACATAGAGATAGATGTCGCCTGAGTACGACGTTCGAATTTTCATTTTAAATTTTCTTACATGGGTTTGTGCGGGAACTCTTGGAGAATACAATTTGGTATTGTCAGTCATTGTAGATTGTAGGGTTGATTTTAGAATTATATATTTATTAACTAATATGTCTATTCGAGCTTTGAATTGTACGACAGTGAAGTTAGTGACAAGCACGCAGATTATAACCTCCGTATCGAGCGTCGTCAAAGAACTCGTCGAAAATTCATTGGATGCCGGTGCTAAGAATATCGAAATTAATCTGGTGAGACTGTCAGAAATTATTTATCTCAATACTACTGTGAATGGTTATAAATTTTATTGTATAAAATACACGTGTATGTGTATAATTGTATTCGTAAAATTTATACAAGATTCAAAAGATGTCGTTATCTCCATTCATTGGTCGATGATTTCGACTAATTTTATTTACTTTTTCATATTGATATTGTAGACTGACGATGGTTTGTCATTAATTGAAATTCGAGATGACGGTTGTGGAATTTCTGTCACCGATGTGCTGAACATGGCACTGCCTCACTGCACGTCAAAGATATTCGATTTTGCGGATTTAGGTGAGCATATTATAAAATATGAATACCATGAAATTATACACCAATAGTCCAGATTAATGGAAACTCATTTACTCCTTTCATCAGAATCGTTGACAACGTATGGGTTCCGCGGCGAAGCTCTCAATGCAATATGCAGGGTTGCAGCCGAAGTAAAGGTGACAACAAAAACGATCCAAGATGAAACTGCAAGGTCTTATGTTTTGGACAACAATGGAAGTATTATTAGCAGGGAGTTATCTCCTCCCTTTGTCGGTAAGAACCAAATTTTGACTTTCATTTATAGATTGAAAAGAATGTTACACAATGCAACTGTTAGTATCTGCATCCAAGATGTTTGTGCCACTGCTCTTGGATCCAATAACTAATTTTTTTTCAGGCACTACAATACGAGTTAAAAAATTGTTTGACCGTATTCCGGTGAGGAGGCAAATAATTTCAAATGTGAAGAAATCAAAGCAAGATGTAAAACACATTGAAAATATTCTCAAAGGCCTCAGCTTGGCTAAACCAATCGTCAGGATGACTTACAGAGTAAATAATCACTTGGTATTCTTAAAACCGTCATGTGATAATATAAAAGAGGCACTTGGACATTTTCTCGGAGGTAAAGTGGTCGCCAATTTGGAATGGATTACTCACGAGGACTCTGAGGTTTGTTAAAACTAGCTAATAAGTTCTTATCTGTAAAAACTGAAACAATTTGTAGTAGTCCTGCATTCTATTATTGTCCAGTTCGTACAACGAACATTTCAAAATACTCACTCTAAAAAGAAAAGTAATTTTAAAACAACATATTAACATTTTAGGTAAAATTACAGTTAATGATACCCAAAAAAAAGGTAACAGACTTGCAACTTGTCTATGAGCCTAACCAGCAATATGTGATAATAAACGATCGTCCTGTTAAATACAAGCAATTTGAAAAGGTAAATAATTTTTACATTCCAACTTTTCGTCCAAATTTGAATACTGATTGTTTCACAGTTCCATTCTCAAAGTAGTTTAAGACTTTGGAAATAACTTTCTAGACTGCTTCCTCCTTTACTCGACGCAATATTTTTATGGTTCACTAAAATAATTAGTCATGAGTTTCGAGATAATATGCAAGGTTTTTGAATATTCTTATTACTGTATTCCACATGTTTACTAACTTTTTTCATACAGATTATCAGTGAGAGTGTAGCAGATCATTTTGGTGACAAAGCTCCAGCAAAAAAGCGGCCAATATTTCTCATGAGTATCACAATTGCACCCAACGAAGTGGACGTTAATTTAGAGCCCAATAAAACATCTGTATTTCTTAAAAACCAGGTGATATATTGTTCGCTTGTAATGTAACCTTATTCATATGTTATGCAAAGTTGTAACTAACTATAAACTTGAGGTTAGTCAGAACAATTCTTCATACTCATCAAATTTTTTTCATTTAGGATATTATATCTGAGAGGCTTGACACGGTTTTAGCAAATTTTTATAATCTACGTGATGAAAATACTAGACCTGAGATATCCAAGATGAATACATCGATGTGTGGAACCCCAGAGTATCACGATATTACGCCAAATGTTATTAGAGAGATGGAAGTACCTGTATGCAAGAAATCCAAGTTGAACAATAATAAAGAAAAACCTCGCGAATTTATTGTCGATCTAAATACCGACTCTGATGTGAAGAGGAAAGGATCTGATAAACTATTCTCAAACGATGGTCTGACATCCGATGTGAATTCCAGTGTTATCATTGATGATATTCAAGGTCAGAAAACCGCGCCTGCGGATAGAGATAGCATTAGTATATTATTGAAAACTTTCCCTGCTCCTATTCTGAGCGATTCTGACGATGAATCAAATATAGAGAAGGATTTCCATAGGCATAAAGAACCGAGTATATTCAAAACTGGCCATGCTGTAAGGTAATATTTTTCAATACTTGGTATAAGCCTTTAGGTTTTAAGATTGAAGGAATAATTTGCATTAGCATCTATTTCAAACAGACCGAATACATGCTAATCTCTTAAATTTATCCAAATTTCAGACCTACTGCAACTGAAAAACAGAATTCTGAGTTTGGCCAGGAAATACCCGGGAATAAACCAGAACCGAATGCTATAACAGCTCCTGAAGTTGAAAGTAATAACATGCAAAAGAATACTGAATTAAGTACTTATACCGACTACTCCGAAACATTGAGCCAATTACCAATTGTCGATCTTGGTGAGGATTTTGATATTGCTGCAGTACTAGAAAAACCGACCCATTTGCCAGTGTCTGAAAAGGTTTCGAGCCCGTCAAAATCTTCCAAAGACAACAATCAGTCCGTCAGCAGTTCGGGAAATTTCGATTTCTTGTTAAACCTTTGGAGTAGGGGACAAATACCAGGACTAAGGGTAAGCCTAGTTCTTTACCACATTCAGCACTTACCTCATAATGTAATTTATTCTATTTTGCTTTACATTTATTTACTTGTTTCGAAGAGTGAATTGACTCTGTTTTAACAATAGAGCCCCACTCATGTCTCCGTCTACGAAGTTCCAAAAAACACTGCCAAGTCCAATAGTAGTGAAAATCAAAGTAAAGAGCAACCGAGTTCCCAAACTATATATCACATTGGATTTTCCAAGTTTTCCTATGAAATTAGAGCTCAAGGTGAGTAATGTAACTATTTTCAGTTCCTCACTTGTAAGAAATATTTCCCATCAACAATATAACGATCATTTTAGAAAACTTCAAAATTTTAACGTAATACATCTATATTTTGTTTCCGTTACTTCAGTACTTGAAGAAAATCCAGGTGCGACGTTGCCAATGATTGGAAAGATTTTGGCTACTCGTTGGAAAGAGCTCTCGTCCGAGGAACGTGGATATTACAGAGGTTTGGCATTGGAGGAAAAGAAGAATACGGAGGCAGAGAAGAAAAAATTAAAGAACATTAAGCTGACCCAACAAGAGGCAGACAAGAATAAAGCAAGACTTGTGCAAATGCTTGAATCGATGAAGAAAAAGAGCAATAAAAAATGCTCGCTGAGCGAAAGAACCACTGCTATACAGGAAATGAGTATTCAAAGCATAGCTAGGAGTTTCTACACCAAGTATGTATCATGTTAATTATCAATATTTCATTATTATGAAGGTATCCTTTAGTCCGTAATTCAGGACAGCATGTAGCGATTCACCTCTCACCTTTATCCAATTCAATTTCATGCTTCATCTGTATTTTTGACTGTGATATAAAATTTTATTCTCTGAAAATAAAAAGTGCGTCGACCGAAGTGATGAAAATGTTTTCCAGGCCAACGACGAATTCCTTGGATCAGATAACAATTATTGGCCCAATTACGGAGGAGATTTGGGCTATAAGATCTGGCGCAAAGATTTGCGTTTTAAACAGCGCAGAGATAATGAAAGATTTAGATCCCAAAGAATGCGAAGAACAAGAGGTGGGGTATTCATTTTTCAATTAATCTCGACGCTTCTCGCAAATTTTCAACTTTGGTTAAATAATATCGGTCTTTTCTTGCAGATGAATACTGAAAGAATTGCATCAACTTTGCAGACGTGGCTGAGAGAAAAGAAAACTATTTTGCCAAACTTGCATCCAATCTATAATATCGGAACATCCACAGTTTGAGTTTCGAAAAAAAGTCACTAATTTCCTTACAATTCTATTTATTTAGCGAAGAAAGGAAAAAATCTTCTACTTTCTTTTATTGCATTCAGTATACCTGCGTTTTATTCAATCGAATTGATCGCGTGAAATTACTATTTCAGACACAATAATAGAATTCTTGAATTTCACTCTGTCACACAAGTTATTTATCCTTAGTTATGAAACAATTGCAGAAAAGCTTCTCCCACCGTACCATCATAAGCGATACACAACCAGTTACATATACTGTGCGATAATTGCTGTATAGACTGAATCATAATTACCAGTGCTATATATGAAAAATAGTTTTCGAACTGAAAAAATTACTGCGGCACAATCAAAATATACATACGTCTTAACAGAAGACTTGCTGGTTCATCTATTCACTTAGTTAATTTAGAAATAATACTGTAGCTACGCGTTCAGCACGTTTCAAATGAGTAACTGCTTGTCGTTAACATGCATATAAAATCTAGGAAACGTCTGGTATCTATTTCTTCTGCAATGGACTTACAATAGCTTTGTAATATTTCGTTCCTAAATTTACAATGACTTTCATTTTTCCTTTCTCTCTTATCTATCATCACTTGCACATGTTGCCTTCGGAACAACTAATGACCAAGTTTGACCTAAAGCAATTAAAACATTGATAGTCGTTTTATAAATTGGCTTTCTTCGCAAAAATGTGGATTCTCGGTGTACAGTGACCGTCAAGAATGTGGATTAATCCCTAATTTGGTGAGTTTTTGAATTTTTTTGCTTTACAACAAGAGAATGCATATTTAATAATGTGGAGATAATGAACCTTTCTCAAATAATATACGATTAATACACATTTGTAAAAGAAGCGATACTAATAACGACGACGAAAATTTCTTCTGCTGTACAGACTCTGGGAGGTAAATGCGAGATGAGATTATACCTAAAATTACAGCCGTTTCGTAGCCTTTTCTTCCATCAATATTTCTTCGCCAAGGATCAAAATTGAGGTGCAGGTGTCGTGCGTTGCGGCTTGCACAGCATATCACACTTATCGTCGCGGCTATTTTCCAGGGTAAATAATTATGCATTCTTTCATTATTATTATTATTCCACCGAAACATATTTGTCATATTTTGTATAAAAATTTGTAGAAGTAAAAATGACGAGGGAGAGTGAAATGACGTAATTAATGCAAATATGTAATAGGATTGCCGGCTTCCATACCAGCGGTACAATGGAAATGTTTGGTCTGTTGAGATGTGACGAGAAAAATTTGAAGAATATCATTGTCAGTGAATGGATATGTACATGGGGAGAATATAAGACTTGTGCTTATTCACGAGTATAATTATAGCGATTATCGAAGCTTCGGACCTTGATCAACGGGCATATGTACATAATACGAGCAGGGGAAGTGTAGCTGGTGGATTCCGTTACGAGATTTAATTAATTTCGAATAACGTGTTTATCACAAACGCTTGTATACCTATGTAGAACACGTCCGTGTATTTGTCTAAATGCCGCAAGTGGCGCACTCGCGCAAATTTTTATTCCTTTAAATAGACCCAGCATATACATGCCTGTATAAATGGCATGAAATTCATGCGTTGAGATAACCCGTTGCGCGACCTCTCGATAAAAGGCGTGCAGAAAGATTCCTCTTCACTTTCGCCTACATGCGATGCACGCATATTATAATTGTACCTATAACGTAAAACATGCGACGTTCGTAATATTAATATACATTATTCGACAGCGAAGTTAACAGGTATAAAAGACTTCAATTTCTTTCATCTTACACAGCGGCAATCGCGACCGTTCAAATCCGAAGTACAATCATCAGTGTTTACGGAAATGACAGACGAATTACAGCGAACCATAGATAAATTCGTTTCACGATAGTTATGACAAACAGAGACCCGAAATTCGGTGTTTCTATCTCATTACGGTAAACAGCAATGCGTGTTAGGTATAATACAAGTCTGAGATCGTTATCGAGTTCGAAATAGACAGAAACGATGTAGGTGCGGCAAGGTAGAGACATTTCCTCGTTTATTCTGTTTTTCGATAACCCCGATTGTCGTATGCAGTAAGGAGCAAAAATTCGATTGAAAAAATACCTAAATTCAATCACGTTTACGCATGTCCACGCGATTTGACAAAATCTACCAGTGATACCGATAACCGAAAGATAATTAATTATCGGCGAGTAAACGGAGGGGAAATATCTGTCAAAATGAAGTTCGATTCGAAACGTAGATGTAGAAGAGGCAATCATGCGGGCGAATTGTTCATCCTCGAGATAACTGGTCTTATACGATCATGTGGGTATCGTCGATGAAGAGTGACCGAAAGCCATATACTTGTTAGACGGTGCGGCGACGGGGCAAACAGAGCGCCGGAATTCTTGGACTGATCTCTCGTAATTGCCGATGTGCGGTATAGCTAGTGAAAATTATATTAAATGCCATTCATTGGCTGCATGTATGGATGTGTAACAACGTGTATGTACGTACACGGTGCGCAAACAGTAAACACAATGAGATGATGCTGCTGCTGCTGTTGCTGCTTCTGCTTCTTCTGCAGCGGCGGAGAGATATATACGCATGCATGTATGTAGAAACATACGTACAGTGGGAATATGTATATATCGTTTCAAAAAACATCGAGACGCCGTTACGGTCCTGCGATACGATTGGTCAAAGGTCTTCGAAGCAGTTACAGAGCGACACACGACGCTAGTTTTGTCTCTCCCATTCAACGACGCGATTGTCTACCGTCGCCTCTACGTATGTTTCCTCCTAACGACGGAGAGTGCCGGTTTTAAATCTTCTAACCATCTTCGTAATACGCAGGACCGATGTTACTTTTTTTTTTTTTATTTTGATTAAGGAACCGCGACAATAAATTTGTATATTAGAAGGTAAAAGTAAAAGATACGCGTTATACGCAGCTACAGGTGTATTCTGCCGGCTCTCCGTTTCAAATGGGACGAATAACTTACATAAGTATAATGTAGAATAATTGTTGCCCGAATCTGCAATACTCTTCGATGTTCAACACCTGGACGCGTTAATATTGATCGTTTATTGGTACAGATTCGTTGTTTAATGATACAATCTGCAGCCGGCTAAAAATCGAGGCGCGAAAGCTCTGCAGTTTGTTTTTTTCATTTTCTTTTATTTATTTTTTTTTTTTTTTTTTTTACACATCGATTCAGGAGCAAAACAATTCGATCACTTCGAACGATTTAAGGTATGTAACAAAGTTTTCTAATATCTCGTATATCTGACCTCGATATTTGTAATTCCCTTTTCGTTAGTCGAATGAGAAATTCGAAAAATATATTTTTGAAATAAGTCTGGAATGTAGAGAAAATACCGTAGCTTTATAAAACGAAAATATTCAACGCGGCATCGTCGGTCGGGCGTTTCTTAATTAAGTTTTGAAATTCGAGCGAGTAGAGAACGGCCGGTGAAAAAAAAACCTTGAGTATACGAATTTTGTCTCGATGTGTGAGAAACGTTTTCTGTTTACGTTTGCGCTAATCCTTAGAGTTCGCATGTTCCTCGTATTGTACATGGAACGATTCACCTGTCGCTCACCTCTTCGCGCGCTCGTTTCTTCGAACCAACTTTGAGACAACTTCCGGGCCGCGAACGTCGTCCACCACCTTCGATTGTAAACACATACGAGGTACGATTATTAACAGTGAATAATAAATGTATCCGTTTCGTTTCTATACCCCAATAGCTATCGCGTCTCGACAATTCGAGGTACGAAATTATCGTTAATGGGAAGTTATTTTCAGAGCTTGTGACAGGTAAAATGTTGAGATATGGATGTGAGAATTATACTTCATCAATTAGCCTAGGTCAGCTCTTCAAAGTTTAGAAAAATAATGGACTCCGTTAGTGCTTGTCGGTTCTACTTATTTATACGATCGAAATTAAATGCTGGCTGTGTATAAAATCAACGTGACCGCCGTTGATTGATAATACGCTTGCAATTTCATGCCGGCTCAAAGATCGTTTGCGCCTATCACACCGTGCATCGTAATAATTCGCATCGGAGTAAAAATAATAATAATAATAGTAATAATTATGATAATAAATTTAAAAAAATTAAGACCGCCGAGATGGTAGAAACTTATTTCAATTCTCTGACGAACGGTTCAGATCTGTCGATTACACATACGTTATGATTAATTGAACTTGAAATCCTAAGGGGATACTGTAGTTCGTTCTTACCGACTGCTTTAAATGTTAGAAAATTCAAATTCTACATGCAATTATGAATCAAAAGCCAATAATAAATTTTTGTGTAGCACAAAACCGATATATATTGCTGTGTTTTTGTTCGGTATTTCGGCCGTTATGTCCTTTTTTGCATTGCGATGCATACCGTCCGATAATAGCCAAAACATAAGACGTTTGACGCGGTCGGTAAGGAGGAACTGTAGGATCCCCTTAAGTCGTGCTAATCGCGTGCTAATTACGAAAAACGTATGACACGCACGTGGTCAACGAGTCGATGGTGATCTATCACGAAACAGATAATTTTCGCCGTAGTAAAAATATGTTGATTGTATGTGAAATACAAAGTGAATCGTTGTATCATGACCGTAAAACATTTTTGACCATAAAAAATTATCGTAAATTGAGTAAACCTTTAATTGATAATTGCGCAATGATACGTAGTCGAGAAAGAGTATATATAGTGTCGTATTTAAGATTAGTATGAAACCGTAAAATCAAATGAAGAATAAAAATCGAGAAAGTGTGAGTGTTAAGCATCGGAGAGATAATTTACAAGCTCACATAAATCGTGCTCAACAATTCGTGACCAATCCGTAATCGAAAATGAAAAATAATAACAAAAATTGGATAAATAAAAGGCAATATTTGGAACGGATACGAAACTTGGCGTAGAGAAGAAACAAGGTTTAAAATAGAGTTTTCGAATTCCTTTTCGGTTTGAATAATTTTCGAGGATTTGTATGAACGTTCGTATCAATGCCTGCGAAAATTTTCGAGAAACTTTTATTGTCCACCGCGCACTGAACGTAAGTTATAAATATACAATGAAGAAAGTTGTACTCCGATAATTGGTATCGGAAAGTCGTGACCTCGGGGTATCGCTGCTCTGTAAGAAGATTCCCTCGTATGTCGCTTACGTGTGTTTATATTTATGTACCGTTGACGAACATACATGTATCATCCATGCACTACGTTTATAACTTGGCGAGCTAGCCGCAAATCTAGCCACACACGATTCAGGGATACTTAATGCTGCTGCTGCATGCTACCGAGTTTGCGACGGTGTGATTTACGATAAAAATCACAAACAGGTCTCTTCGGGTCTCGTGTTGCGAAACACCAGGTCTCGCAGACCGCAAGATGGTTGGCCGCATCAATTTTTTTAATTTCCTCTTCTCCCTCGTCGCGTAGAAATTGGTCCATTTTCAGCGTTGATCCTTTTTTTTTTTTTCTCTTATTCACGCACTCCGTTATCGTGCAGGTCGTTCGTTTATTAATCAATCATTTTTCAAGGTGAAATACGCCCTCGATATCTCATCGTTGGGGTTGAA
The DNA here is from genome assembly GCF_021901455.1 of Neodiprion lecontei. NCBI lineage: Eukaryota > Metazoa > Arthropoda > Insecta > Hymenoptera > Diprionidae > Neodiprion > Neodiprion lecontei. The sequence goes on along the minus strand of NC_060260.1, from coordinate 37,443,489 downwards.
AGCGGGTAAAGATTTGAGAGGGAGATTTTGATCAAACTGTTTGATGGTTTTTTCTTGTTTTATTTTTCAATCCTTTTTTTTTTTTTTTTAACGATCTTAGATGTATGTATCCGTTCGTGCAATATTCTTATTTATCGGGGTGTATCGGTATTTCTTGACTTTGTTATTCCATGCATATTCTGTCGATTCACAACGAAAGTTTTATACATATATGTACTCATTATCGAAATGTACGAAAAAACAAGAAATGAAATGCTTTAATCTGGTCATCAATTCTTTTTTTTTATACGGTTTATTTATACTAGCATTAGACTTGCTGACAAGATTGTTACTAATTGGGTGCGATAAAATAAACGAGAAAGCGTCGGAAGATCCAGAAATTCAAATTCTAATTATTACGAAAATAATTATTTACGTATAATCTGTAAATTACCGATCGTTGCTCTATTTCTCTTTCACGTGTTTTCAGACTGATAATGAGCGTGGAAAATACAAAAACTTCAAAAACGGTGAGTTTTTCATAATTAACGACAGGTCATTTAGTGTAATTAACATAATTACAGACACTTGAATTTTACAAGTCAGTTTTCTCGTCGACTCGATGATAAAGCATGAATATAATTAAAATTTTCCACACACCAGAGTAATTTCTATTGAAACTTGATTCTAGATGACCGGAAAAATTGGGGAAAAGCTCGGCGATATTGTGGTTGCTGGTGCCGAAGCTGCGGCTCAAATTTCTGTTGGCCAAGGAATCCTCAGAGTTACCGATCGCTTGCTGTGGATCGTTGAAAAATCGGCACAATGGAGTCTACCGGTCCAGGAAATCAATTCCGGTACGTAATTATTGTCTGCATCGATTTAAGGCGGCTGGTTGGCCGAAAATCGATGTGTTTTATTAACTTGATTACGACGTAGTCGCACATCGGGTGTTTATTTAATTGTTATATTCGTAAGATACGAAGATCTCGTTAAAAGTAGAAGAATAGGAAATTGTGAGATTGCTAACTATAGTTTGAAAATTATTGAAAATCTAATAAATTTATTCAATTTCACTTTACAATGGCTTATTCCATTCGGAAGACTATTCTCTGCAAATTCACCAGAATAAATTTTCTTTATTTTTCACTTGGCAATTCAACATTGCCATTTGTTCACCGTATTCAATATCGGTGCAATGTTGTAAAATTCAATATTCAACAATACCGAGATGATGGAAAATAGAAATCTGTTTTGGCGATTTTGTAGAAATTAGTACTTTGATTAAAATTAGCCGTTTTAGAGTGAAGTCGAATGAATCTACTACGTTTTTAACTATTTTGAAGCGATTTGAAAGAAAACATCGATATATATGCTTTTGTTTATAATTTCAGTGTTTTCTGTTTTTGTAATTCCAAAGGAATCTTTTTAGCTTGTGAATATAACGACTTGATAAATACTCAATGTACGACTGTCTCGTCTTCTAATTAATAAATGGTACCGATGTTTGTGCGAACCAACCCCCGTGCATCAACGAAATAAGGGAAAACTTGAGCCCTCAGATCTACTGTTGATCTGGCCAAGAGTATTACTGTTTTTACTAATTCATATTTCAGTGATGCATAGTTTTTTTTTTTTTTTTTACGCAAAGTCAAATTTTAATACACCATACTTGTCATGCATATCAACCGGCATATCTCGTTCCTCATTTTGGGATGTCTATAATAACGTATAAACATTTTCAGAAGAGAATGGCAAAACCTTTGGAACTATAGAACTTGTGCGTCCGTTGCCCTGGATATTTTTCCTGCCAAGTTTGATAATGCTGCGAGTTGTTAGACTCAGCGTAAACGTTGGTGCCGTCGTTCTTGGCTATCCTAAGCTACAGGCAACTGGGATGGTCAGTTTCGCTTTATAATATATGATAATTATTTATAACTTATGTACAATATGCGTCGGGAATTTTTGAAATGCATGATTGAAACAAAACTAGAAATCCTGCAATACACCAACAAACCATACCATGTATTCATTTTTTTAAAGCTGATTTCTGGTTGTTACAGGTGAAGATAATTCAGAAGGGACGCCGACGTCTTCGCGCGATAAAATTAAGCGGCATGAGGAATATGAGATCTCGGAGGGTTTCAGCGAAGAAGGTAAGAATACGGATTTCCACTTCCATTTGTATGTAAACCTAGTCGCCATCATCTTCCTGTTTGTGTGGATCATGAATCTGCTGTTGTTAGCATAACTTTGTCTTGCGCGTTATTGGCGGGATATATGTATGTATGCATGTCTATACAGGTATGCAGAGTCTGTAAAAAGTTGTTTTATTTGTGAGATTTTCTTTAAGATAGAACCTAAAATTTGTATTTCATTCAATTTGTACAAAATCAGAAGAAAATTGCAAATTCTCAATCGCTAATCCAAACAATACCCGATCAACGATTTGTTTTTACTTTAAAATTCTTCTACAAGAGAGCCTTTTGTCTTGCATTCCTTGAGTTCTGTCTGCGCCACAGAATGCTCCAAATAAATTGTGTAATTGTGATGGTAATGCGAAATCTATAGGAGGAGGAATTGAACGAAGCTAAAAGGAGCCTCGTTAGTTCGATGCTCTCCACTCTTTCGGCTTTGTCCTGCTTGGAAGCTTCCCGAAGAACTCCTTCGCCTCCGCCGACTAAAGTTTATGTCCAATCCAGTGAGCCAGATGCAGTGAGTACAGGCGGTGAAACCTGATAGAACTTACTTCAATAAAATAAGACTTGCACTGTAGAAACTAGTGGCCAATAGAAAAATGTTTATTTTTTATTCGAGGAACCTTATGAGATGTTACTATATAATTTTTCAAATGGTAATTCTTATATTATTGCGGCATATCGAAATTTCCACTTGATAACTCATCAGTTTTGGTTAGTAGAGCTAATTGTCTGTCATTTGTAGTAGTAAGCACATATATTGTCCGTTAAACAATACGATATGTCCTTTGAATGTATAAATCACGTTTCTTATCCGACAAGTGATGAGGCGTCATTTCAATAAGCATTTTTGGAAGCAAAGTGGAATACTTTAAGAATTTTTAAATTACCTATTTGGCAAAGCAAAAGATGTTTTGCAATGCATTAACATAATCTGGGCTTCAAGACAAGCGATACATTATTCTCTTGCTGTCCAAGATCTATTGTTGCTGATGAAATCAATTTCTAGTCTCTCTTTGCAGACCCCAACACCGGAGGAACAGTCAATGACCGAATCTGCCAACTCTCACGTTGAATCGAAGCGGAAATATTCACAGGTTACCGAACCCAACGATAGTTCTGAAGATTCCGAAGAAGAATCAACGCAAGCGCAGCTTGCCAGATTAGCGGCCGAAGACAGTGAGGCCGATGATGAGGACTTTGATGTAAGTTTTCAGTATTTTTATAAACCTGTCGATTTTCATTCTTACCTCTGTGCGCAAGTTTTCAGAACAAAAAAAAATTGTTGCCGCTGTTTATTTGAAATAACAATGATAACGTCACCTTACTGTTTTTTCCCCTATTATACATGTGTTATTGTTAATTCATTATCGACCAGCGTTACAAATCATACGTTATATCTAGACTTTGGCTCATGTCTGCCTTACACATTTAAAGTACTAATATTACATGTAAAGAAAATCCTCACACTAAATCATGAAATATTGTTCCATATCACTCATGAATGGTCCTTGAGACTTGACCTGAAGTTAGCTGACTGATAGCCTTTAACTTTTTCACATTTTTTCTGTCATACGCTACTCGAATATTTATAAATATTATTACGAGTTATTATAATTTTAAACTATAAAATTACCAGTATTAGTTTCCAGTTGTGATGCACTGTATTTTTCTCTCTTGGTATCTGAATTGTTTTTTGTCTTCAGCTTCATAAAGTCGTGATTTTAACTTTGTTTTTTTTTTTCAGCCTACTAAAGAAGAATTGGCAACTTCTGAGAGCTCCAGTTCCGAGGAAGACGATGGTGATTATCTAAGTGAGTCAGAAATCAACGATCTTCGCCTTGCCTCCCATTTGAGCCCCGGAATAGTCATCAAAGATGTAATCACTGAAGAATTGGAACCGGAACCAGAAACAACAGTAGATGATGAAATAGGCACAAACGAAATGTTGGTTTCTGTAAACGTAAGAGTTTTCAAGTTGTATATTTGTGATCTAATATTACATACATTTCTCTGTTTCTTATTTTTCATTGATTAATCAGTTAAATTTGAGAAATTTTAAAAGAAAAAAATAATTTTTTTGTGCCCTATGTGCAGAAAATGACCGAAGAAAAATCCCTGGTCACGTTAGAAGCAGCAGCAAAAACTGAAAATGATAACCAGCCGCGTGATTCACATATACCCGTTACACCTGGGCAAGACGGAATAGTTTCGGGAAATTTTTATTCTCCGATCAACTCGCAAAGTGATTCTATTGGAGATTACACATCCCCTGAATCGAATGATTGTAAGTCTCGTTTTTCCTCCTATTGCTGGTTTTTGATCAAGAAAAAATGATTTTTCGAACACACAATGGGAAGAACGTAGACTTTGTAAATAGAATTTATTAGCAGCTATTCTATTAGCTTCGTGTCTTAGAATAGAATGGATTCTAAAGCAATGAAAAATTGAAAGCTGTTTTAGTACGTCTTCATCATCACGTGTTCATTATGTTACAAAATAAAAAATTTTCAATTTTTTGTCCCAATCCAGCAGCAAAGCAGCAAAGTGATATAAGCGAGCAGTTCAATGACGTGTCAGATCAGAGCAAAACCGACATAGAAACGCACTTTGATAACGGAGATTCGAACGTTAGTGAATCATCGACAATTTCAGGTACGTTTGAAACGATTTCAATCCAATTTATACTACCAGTTATACCCTGTACTGTGTTTTATTTCAGTAGACTGGCAGTTGGATAGCTCTCTCTTCTCGCACGGAAACTTGATCTTAGCCTGTTTTTTTCTCATACTCTCAATTTTCTTGTGCCACTCATTTTTCACGAAAATGTCATTCGCCTTTCGTTTTATTGGCCATTGAATTTTTCGAGTCGAATAAAGCAACAATAATGCAGATATTGCTCGACTGTTATTTACTGTCCTTGAATCAATTGAGGAAAAAAAAGTGTATAGAATTGGCGATTAAAAAAGATTTCTTGACATCAGGAAATTCTCCAGAGGGGACTGCCACGAACGGTACCAAGCACCAGAAACGAAGTAATGCCACTGGTAAATCTCACCACAAGGGAAAGCATGCCAGCTTGTCACACCGCAAGAAAAAATGAGCTGAAACGAAGAACATATTCAACGTATGGACTATACTAACGGAAGTACGCCGTTGGGCATTGCATAATTCTTTCTTAAACCGTCAATGGGTATTTCGATCAAATAATAAATCAAAAAAAATTTTTAAAACAAAAAATAATTATATATGAAAGAAAGCACAAAAAGAAAAAGAAAGAAAAGAATTGCTGAAGAGAAAAAACAGATAATATTGCTACTCACGATCCACGTTGTTTAGTGATACATGTTTACCGCAAAATCGTACCTTACCACACCTAGACTTATGTAACGTGTCATAAAAATTGCAAGGGCGCAATTGAATCGCGAGAAGAAATGGTTTACTCTTAATTTAACAATTGAATTTGTATCGTGGTAATTTTAAGAGAATGGTCTGAAGCAGTGCATGATCATGGTTATCTTACATCTTTATCTTATTCTATCTTTTTATTGTTACATGTTATATTATTATTGTTAATTTTTGCGCGAAGTCGACACCGATGTGTGACCTGACTTTTCAATTATTTTTTCACGTCCAGTAATTCAACACTGGTATGAAAGTGATGTGATTTTTTTGCAATCTCGTATGCAAAAAAACAAGAAACATTTGTTCTTTCAGAGCTTATGAGAAATTCGTTTTGAGAGAGCTGACGTTGCATTCAACCATGCCCGTTGAATTTCAAAACCATTTTCGCGTAAAAATTGGTTATCCCGTATACACGGGATGAGTTCGAGCTTCATTGATCCTTGAGTCTGATTGACTTTCATTGTTCACTAGGTTAATATCACAAAAGTGAGAGGAAAAGAATTTTCGGAATATCGAATATACTTATCACCAAAGAGGATAGATTATTGTGACCCCAATTCCAATACGATGAAATAATTTTTTAATGCTTATTTCACATCAGTCTGTTTGGTAATTTTGTCGCTGGTCGAAAATGAGTGCAAAAAAGGGAGAGCAAAAGTCAAAAAAATAAATCTGTAAAATGAGTGATTACCAATGACTGGATAATAACGATTGATATTTCAAGGCAAAATTCCAGTAAATATTTGACTTGACCGATGTAAATATATTTAATTCAATATTTCCTTATTCATTTTTTCATCTTGATAATAGTTATCAAAGTGCGTGTCTTCACCTTTGAATTCATCTCAAAGGTTCGTGACCAATCCACCGAATTAACAGTCATTCATTCGTTTACCTATTTTATTTTTTTCCTTCGTTTCGTTCGGTTTTTTTTCCACTAAGTGCCTTCATTTCAATTCCACACTGGGATATTTTTATATACTATATGTGGCAGTCTATCCGGAAATTGATCTACCAAAAAGTTTTTTTTTTAACTGTTCCCATATGGGAAGTTAAGCCGTAGGTGCAGAAATATTTTCAAAGCGAGTAAACAATTTGCATTATAATATACTATAACCATTATTTTCGGCACTTTTGGCAATACTAATGTGTATCGGCGACTTAAGCTAAATGTCTAATTCGAACTTACAAAAAATATATACGGACAAATATTTTATACTGAGTAATATTTATTAATTGCGCAGCACATGTACGTCGTGAATATATGAATCTAATAACGCTAATAATAATAATAATGGTGGTTTATGTCTATAACTTTAATATATATTGTTTACGTGAAAAATAAATCTAAATTACATGTCTACAATTAAGTTAGTAGAAAAGATAAATGAATAAATAACTCCTCAAACTTTTCTGCAAACTTCTGTAAGTTTCTGAATTTCTACGACTCAGGGTTCGTACGCGCAGGGAAAATCGGAAAAACTCAGGGAATTTTTTGCAGCAGGGAAAAGTCAGGGAATTGATATAATAAGACTGGAATTTTGAGTCTGTCGAAGAAATACACTAGTTTTTGTACAAAGTACAATCGATCTTGAGGAAAAAAAATTGCACTCAAAATTTTGTTTCGTTGCATCGCTTCATACTTTTTACGTATATTTAATTACGTATATACTTAATACCAAACCTTCTTTCGTTTTTTTCTTGCGGAAAATTCCAGGCTGTTGTTTGTAAACTGATAGTTATATAGTAAGATAGTTAATAGATAATATTGAAGGTATTAGTATTAACGTGTAAAAAAAAGTATTGTCTTTAATCAGCGGTATATTTCTTGAAAGGTTAATGGAAAAATCCTTTTTTCAGGATAAAATACCTGGAAAAGTCCGGGGATTTCGGTTTCCCATACCGTGCGAACCCTGGACACGTGCGATTTGCCCATTTTTGTGAATTCGAAAACATGAATTAATCACAGTGTTACTCACTAGTTGTATCTGTTGGTTGACGCGATGTATGACCGAATCTATTGAAATTTCCTTGATTAAATTGAATTTGTTAAATTCATTTCAAAATCAATAAATTTTCACAAAGAGATTTCAGAGTCTTGACGAAGAAACGTAGGAAAATCCGGAACAACTCCGAGAACGTTGACGAATAATGAAGGAAAATTGTTGATGAAGAATATTGAGATTTTTACCAGAAAACCTCGTTGAAAAATGGCTAAAAATTTGTATTCTTTCTATCTATCTATCTATTTAAACGCTGCTGTGTAATTTTTACAAAATCTATAAGTTTTCACCAGAACATTCAATCACTTTACACAGATTTTCCAATCCAAAGTGCAAGTTCATCGATCTTAAAATCATAACATCGTTTATGATCATACGATATGTATTATTGTTTACCGATTGGATGATTTAAAATTTTTTATGCCTGAATATATGTAACCTGCAGCGCTTGAGACTGGCAGACAAAACTCCCGAATTACGAGACCCGCAATACAATCATGAGAATCATAGCTGTGCAACAAGGAGTCGCAAAATGAATTCCTTCTATCGACAGAAAATGAATAAAAATCAATACAGTAAGGTCACATAAAGAAAAACATTTACAATTAGAAGACAAGATTGTGGGTCTCTTTTTATGAGAAACAATGGGTATAAAAATTACATAACAATTTCATTCCTTCGTTATTTATTAATTTTTTTTTTTTTTGCAAGTACAAGTTCCGTGCAACAATTGTTTGATTCATAAAATAATCCGTAGGAGTAAAATAAAATCAGTTTCATTATGTGGTATTCAATGATATTGTATGTATTTTCAACTGTAAAGAGTAGTAAATTTATTCGTATTTCTTACTCGCATTGTGTCGCTCAGCCGAAGAGCTCGGTAGAATATGAGTAGGTATATAGTTAATATAATTGACTGCCTACACGCCTTGGTCCCTCAATTAAGAAGTTCAGTGTCACTGTAATAATTGTTTGCCTCGGTACATGGAAGAAAAATAACTGCCAGTCCGTAATTGGACCGTCTATTATACGGTCATTCCTTCATACTTATTCTAGTACATTGGAATAATATTGCTCTACACTGTTTTTACATTCAGAGAATGTGCAAAATTGTAATACGTTTACATTTTGTTTTGGAAATCTACGGGCGATGCTAAAAAGTGCTAATCGTTATCACTGACATGATGCTATGCGAAAGTATAATAGTTAGTCGTCGGATACTTTATTATTAGACTCTTAACAGTCTAAAAAGAAAGTCAACATGCAATTTTATCGTTTCGATTACCCAATTACAGGCTATTAAACCTTTCTAGAATTTTAATTATCATAAGGCATAATTGTATCGGGTATTTGGGATGAAAAATGAGTGGAAATATGGAGAATTCTTCGGATGTATTTTGTGCCACTCCGGTTATTACAACTGAGCACATATTCCATGCATACAAAAAATGAGAAAAAACGAGTCAACGTCGCCAATTGAAAACAACGAATGCGATGCACCGAATTGGTTCCGTTTTATGCTTCAATGCTCGTGACGGTAGGCACTTTTTAAACGTTGAAAACCGCGACGATCTTTTTTTATTTGCACACGATTAGCATCTGGGGAATGAAACGGAAAGTCAACATGTTGAAGAATCTTGTAACTACTTGATATTGTAAAAGTTGTTCATCTGTAAAATTTTCAAGTTCATATTACATGTTAATTATATAATATAGGTATATGTTGTATATACATGTATATATTTTTTAATTTCAGATTCAGTTGCGTATTGCTAATATGTATGTTATTTTTCGAGTTAATGTAATGTCATTACATACATTTAAGACACCCTAAAATTGCGTAGCCATTTTCTGTCCCAATGGAGTTTTGGCAGTAGCTGCATACTCTGAATAGCTTTAAAAGTTTGACTTGCACTTTACATGGGCAAAAAATACCTGCAGTTCTCATTGACCTACATGTTGAACATTTATACAAGGTAAAACGTGTCTGACTTTCTTACTTATTGTATATTTATATCAATTTCGGTCAGCATTTGTGGCTTTTTTTTTGTGAAAATCTATTTCTACAAGGCCAAAATCTGGATATATTTTCAAATTGCCAACTTACGATAAATGCAAGAATCTTACGAATATTCCAAGCCCGTAACAGCTGAAGAATGACCGAAGTGAATGCAAATTTCAATTTTATAATTCCAACTGCCGCAATGTACAACTAAAAAGAACACCTGTAATAGCAATGTTTCGATTCCACTATTTTCTTTTTCTAATCGTTGAGGGAGGGCATTGGCAGTCTCAATTCAAAATTTCGATCAGATTTTACAATAACTTCGGCAGGCATCCTAAATTTACGGGGGATTTTGTTTTTGTCCAACAACTCGTTCATTTTCAAGTTTTTACTTGAAATGTAATCACAGTTTAACTTTTAGCAAAATTCATTCTCTACAACTTTGCTAGTAAGAATTTTTTTTGTCTATGATTTATATTTTACGACCTAAACCATAAATTCAAGATAGCGGCCAAAGCTACTGCAAAATCTGATAAAACTTCTGGATTCAGACTGTCACCCCCCCCCCCCCCCCCCCCCCCCCCCGCCGATCCTCACCGGCGGTTAGAAAAACAAAATGGCGGCTTCGAAAATTGCAATTACTGATGTACTAAGTTTTTCTTCCTACACAATCTTGGAAAATACTTTGAAATTACACCGAGTTGCGTCACGTTAGCTGCGAGTGTCGACGGCATACCGCAGAACGTGTAATTGCCGTTGAGATAATCGTTGAAACTGAGAAAAAAAAACGAACCGTTATATTATCATCAAGTTTTGAAATCAACTGTGGGCACGTTGATCTTCGACCGTTGATTCAATTTCTCGAATGAAAAACTGCCTGTACAACAATGTATGCCGATGCCCCAATCAATGTATCAAATTACGCAACCGGGCTTTCCGTTATCTAATACATGTTAAAGATATACGTACATAGTACATTCCGTGGCATAGTACGAAATGATTTTACAAAGTGTACTCAACACATACAATTTCGCATATAATGTTAATTATCTATTACAACACGTGGATGTGAATTTATTTTCGAATTTCCAACAACGATATACAGTTTTCGAATAGGTTCAATAGAATATATCATATAAGTATCTCCTTCAGTGTAAATACAGTTATACTATATTTAATTTATCGAGTCGAGCAACATATTAATTTATAATATAACGCGAATCTTTAAATCGATCTCCGCGCGGTGGCGTAATTCGAAGATCCGATAGAGAGTGAGTTGAGCGAAGTTGAGAGGAGATTGTGGAGAAGTTGATAAAACATCGAGGAGCGAAACTTGATGCGATACAGTTCGTCTCGATTTCTCGATATTTCGTCGAGTCGACACACAGCTGTTGACACAGGTGTCGTCAATATTCGCTAGCCCTCGGACACATCAACGGCATCGCTGTTGCTGGCGTGAAGATTGATGCGTGAGAGCGACACAAAGATGGTTGTAAATTTGGCCGACAGATAGCGCGAAGAACGCGAGGCAGCGTCGCTCGGGATGAGGCCGCGCTGTCAAACGAAGAATCAAATCAGTCGGGGAGTTTGAATCGAGGAGATTGTTACGTGCGCCCCTCTTCTTTGGTGAAAAGTTCTTGTCCCGAGCTGCCGAGCGTTGCGCTTATTACCGTTACGTTCGATTTCTCTCACCGAGATCCTGAGGAGAGACAGCAACCTCGTTTGTCCGAGTTCGATCAGGGCGTGTAAACACCGGCGGATTAGATTATTAAAACCCTTCGTCGCTCTCGCGGAGACTGCTCCGAGTGTTCCGAGTCTATCCGTTCGCTTTGTACCTGCAAACTAAATTTGATTGAATCGCGTGTGTCGCCGCCTACGCACGCGTGGTAATCGTACAGTGACCGTACGCACTGTTGTTGTTTTAGTAAATGCTATTACACTATTGCATTGATAAGAAAAGCGGTCGGTCGTTTCTTCGGTTGTGCTGTTCGTCGATACGTTCGTCGACGGTGGATTATAACATCTCAGGGGGAATCGGCCTTGGTTGTAGGCTAAAATAGGAGCCTCCATCTCACGCTGCGTTTCACATTCGTTTCTCTCGCTGCGACTACGAGGCTTCGCTTTCCCTCTTCGCAACTTCAGGGTTAGGGTGAGTACACAGTTGCATACATACATACGTACATACATGCGTACGTACGTACCTTGATTTACTTTGTTTACTCACGCGCTATCCGTACGTCTTTTTTTTTTTGTTTTTTTCGGTTTCCTTATCTCCATTCGGCAGACCGACGCTTTCGCCGTGTTTCGAATCTCCCGTGATTCTCGGCTGTTCGTTGCCCTGGAAACCTTGTGTTTTTTTTTTTTTTTTACATCACCTGCCATCGGCGTTAGTGAGGTTGCGACCCCGCTAATGACCGAGGCGGTATTCATTTCGTACGTACTTCTTACTTGGCTACTCGCAGCTCGGCGTTACTCAACCTCACCTCACCTAACCCAACCTAACCAAACCTAACCTCTAAGCACTCGGCGCGTGTACGGGGTGATGGTGCTGCTGCTGCTTCAATAGCTACCAATCAATAGAGAAGAAACGGCCACCGTCGGCCGACAGCTGACGGTATAAAACGGACATTTCGCTTCATTTTAGGTCAGGTGGATGAGTGATGCGTGGTTGCTAATACTGATTTATAAATCTCTCGCAGACCGTTGTCGATTTTCATCTTTTTTCTTTTTTTTTTTTCTCTGATCCTCATTTTATTTTGTTTTGTTTCTCACTTCGGGGCGGATTTGCCGATTCAAATTAAGTACGAAGTCGTAGCTCATTTGTTATCCTTACCGATTCATCCGACTGCGACTATTTCGCTTTGGAACGATTCAAGCTCGATGTTTTTAAACTTAAAACTCGTTTGTGCATCGGTAACATATCGTATGTATAATAAGGTAATAAATTAGATGTGGGCGAATATTCTCGGAATGATTCGGACGAAACTGGTAACTGGTTTTAACTGAGAATATCCGCGAAGTCATCTGATATTCATGTTCCTAGAAACCAGGTTTGCGGTTTAGTAGTACCAAACATATTTGAGGTTCAATTTTGTACCTATATATTATACCAGAAACTTGGAAACGCAAAATGAGATTAGAAAGTTTGAGATTTTGGGTATATTTGAACACACGACGCTAGGCGTTTAACGACTAGATTCGTGATCAGACGTTAAAAGAAATTCTTGATTCCTGATCAGGCTGAAGTTTGCAACGTTAATGTACTGATGCATTGTTGGAAAAAATCGTTACTTTGCAACTTTAGGATTATCTGCAGTTTAGCAAACCGTTAATAAAGCATCAGCAAACTCAGATTTCGTAAATCCAACTTCTTCAGGTATTCTATAGGTGCAAAATAGTAATTTTTGTTTCAACGCATCGATATATTAACGTTACTAACTTCAGCTTCCTGATTCCTGTAACGATGAAGTCTGTCACAGACACGCCGTTATTAATTATCTCATTATCCATATCAGCTGCTGTAGTATCGCAACGCCAATTCTGTGATTTTTACTCTCTTCACAAAACGAATAACCACAAATAAGTATATTTTGTTTGAAATCCTTTCTTCGTCATCTTTTCATCTCCTCTCGCTCAGGAGCAGTTCCGTAAAATGTACTTGAATTAGCTCCCGAACTCACTTACGCGTCCTTGATAAAATCAACTCTTTGATAAATTACTACACGTATAATATAATTTGGAATATGAAAGAGGAAGGTATTTTATACAGTGAATCAGAGAAAAATAATAATCAGGGAGTGAAAGAATTGAAAGTATAACGTACACACAGATCGAATGTTCGAGATTTTTCTCTCTTCCTCTCACTCTCTCTCTCTCTCTCTCATGGAATAAAAATACAAATAAAAATATCTGCGTTACGTTGTGCTGCGGTCTCTTTTTATAACTTAGGTACCCGTGTTTCTTTCTATATTCCTTCGACTATAATCCGTACGAAGTCAGCAGGCTTCTGTTGCATACCTATCATAGTTAAATCTCGCGCAAATCTATATCTTATTACACGACGACGAACACGAAGTCTTCTAAGCGTGCTGTTACGTAGGACATGCCCAAGGATAAATCTAACACGTTCAGCACTATTTTTCATACTTTTTAAATTACAGTCCTGCAAACGATTTCATTGCATAATCGTTAAACGTTGCGTATGATGTACGTACATACAATGCTGATCTACACAGTCACTGCTTGTTTGAATAATTGTTGTATTGTCGTATATATGGTGTACGTTACAGAAGTTATTCTAAACCGTTAAAGATAATACGCACACACATTTTATACTATCTTTATCATCTCGCCTCTTTTCTTCTACTCTGCAGGCATTCGTTGTATCGTTGCGAACGGATTATTTCCTCGCTACTCTCTCTGTTTTGGTGTTGTTTCAATATGCTGACAATTGTTCGTGTATAACAGCTGTCCGGAAACTGAAGAAATCGCGATATTTTAAGAAGAAAAAAAGAGAAGTAAACTGTATCGCACGTTTCTCTATCTGTCAACCTCTTCTGCGTAATCGTAATACAATAATAATACATATACGCTGTTTCTGAATTATACTACTACTTTTAAATATCCGTTGATATTATTAGATTTATCATACCGGATATGTCGTCTTGCTGATTCTTACTTTGGTGTATGTTCCCGCACAGAGATTTTCTTATCGCGCTTCACCTAGCGTGGCGAGTAAATGTTGTTAATTTTTTTCCCAGTGTGCCACGAGGTCAATGATTTATACATATAATTCTCTTATGCATTTACAAAATTGGAATTATATTAATTGTGCATACATATATATTTATACACACAGTATGCTTGCCCGAATTACTCTCGTAAAATTGTGTGGTACTGCCTTATGTGGTTACTGTATTAATGTATAATACACAGATAACAACTTTCGAGTGTTACACACACACACACACACATATATATATATATATATATAAAGCTTGGCCCAGAAGATAATTGGAAAGAACAATAAATATCTGCCCGTTTTACAATTCCCAACGATACGAGAGTTGTGATGAAAAAATTCGTTATTATTTTAGAGGATTGAAATTGAGAAGTCTATTTACATCGCCACTTCTTCAGGTTTCGTATTTCTCTTTAGCTTTTTTATGCTTACAAGGTTCCAAACGTGCTAACGAATTTCTATATTGAATCTGTCTGCTACTTTACACGTGTGCTAATGTGAAACGGTTGCGAAATTATTTATGTCAAAGAACTCAGATTGGTTTATCTATGTATCAAACGATGCAAAAAATCGAGACTAAGTTGAGCCGTATATGATATTCTTAATTTCTTCATTTTTTAAATTAGTTATCATCGAAAACATAACGTAGAGATAACGATTTTATGATAAAACTTTTTTACAACAATATGTGGGGACTTTCATAAAAAATTAAATGCCTTACCATTTTTAATTTGTTTACATCTTTTCTAATCGTTACGAATATTTAAACCTTTTTATGTTCAGCATAATTTTTTTTTTTTTTTTGATTTTGGGATCGCTCCTGTAAATAATTTCTTTTACATTCTTTTTGGCACTTTGGACATTTCCGAATAACAAAAATCAAATGCCAGAGACGGTTTTTTTTTGGTTTTTTTTTCTAATGTATACAAACATTTTTCACTTACTTTTTACGCACGCTCAGTAACAAACATTTTCAAATCATGTACGAGGTAAAATTTATTCTTTTTTACCAAATTTTATACAAAATCAAATTTTCACCCATCACGCAATGATTTCAATATGCTTTTGTTCGAGAGTCGAAGATTTGTTTCAAGATTTTACAAAAGTTGCAAATAATTGCGCCTCAAAATTCAAAAAAACACTTCTAGGTGGTGGGAATAATACTTTAAAAATTGTATAATTTTATAAAGAAATTTGTCAGTGATTTTTACTTCTCAGTTACAATGTACGAATTATTTTGAAGAGCGCTAAAAACGCGCATGATCTGAAAAGAATCGAGTTTGAAAATATATTTCAATAGCTGACGTTCTATACTTACACTATATGATAAACCATTATCATGTGTCACTCTATGTGATCTTCTAAGCTTATGAAACAACAACGGTCGTCCGCTGGGACAGTAACAGCAGATGTACACTCGGAGGCATTGAATTTGTCCGCTACTCAAAGTGGCGTCAAAGATCCTTCCAAAGGACGTGTCAGTCTGTCTAGCAGGACGCTAACCGCCCCGAAACTATTTTCCTCGTTGACGAAGGTTTCACGCGGACGATGACGGAGAAGAGAGGAAAACTTGGACGGAAAGTTTCTTTCTCAACTCGATTTGTTGGTTCATGCGAAACGGATGTCGGGTCTATCGGGAATACCCAAAAGTCTCGTTTCTTAGAAAGACATACATACATGCGTTTTTTGTTGTTGTTGTTGTTGTTGTTGCTGCTGCAACTTTGCACCGATGAATTTTTTGCCGTCAATGGACGTTGAACTTTGTTGATTCTTTTGTGTTTAATTTTTTTTTATTTTATTGGATCTTACTAATACATTGTAGTCAAAAGTTTCTGCTTTAATTATAAGTGTTTTTTAAGAAACGGTCACACGCTGCAGAGTTGAAACGCATTTGAAGAACAGACGGGGATCCTGATCAATATCGCTTGTCGCAGCGAAGAATTTCATGGGCGAAGAAAAGTTCGACAACGTCGTGGTGGACTTGGACATAAATTGAAGTCTCGCCTCTTGACAATATGCGTTACAACTCTGTTGCTTGTATCGTACAATATCAAACTTGGAAGAAAATCGAGAAGAATGTTCTACCAACGTCAAGACGTTATAGTCTGAAATTTATTTAATTCAATTTGGTTCAACTTTTCGTCATTTTATTCATTCTCATCCAGTATTTACTGTATTACATTACACACGGATTTTATCAATCTGCAAAGTCAAACTTCGAGTCATCTCTTCTCTCTACCTTACCATCCGAGTTTTGAGGTTAGCGTCGGTCGGTTAGCTCAAGATGGAGGATCGAGTCCGAGTGCAGTCTGACCAACCTGACGCCACGTGATTTGGGGAAAAAGCTGAATCGATCTGGCCGTGAAACTGCCATGCCCTCGTTTACTAGTATTCAACGTTTTCGAGTGTACGAACTCACGACGACAGTGAATATATACAGGAATTCACGCGTCGTTATATTATGGGGTCATTACTCGCCGTCGTTGCTGTCGCAATGGACAGCAAACTTATTTCAACGGGAGATGGCAAATGCGTAATATAGTCCGCTTTGCTGGAGGATGAGAGGACAAAGAGAGAAAGAAAAAGTAGCGAAATACTTGCAGCGTAGGAAATTAACAACGAACACGAATTTTTTTTTTTTTTTTGGTTTCTGTTCAAATATTAATTCGTTCGAACAAAGTAGAAGAAGAAGAAAGATTTTTATCGGTTATATATTCGATCGCCTGTTCTCTACAGTTAAGAAATGTACATAGTTTCCGTACTGATTTTTTATAAATATATACATACGTAAAATATATTAGCTCTTAGATTAATCGGTTATTGTTAGAATTGTTTGCTGCGTGCCTTCGGCTTCAAGGAAGCGAAGCCAAGCGTGACGAAACAGTCTCTGCACCGCATCACGTATTATTATACCGAAGCTTCGTCACGGCGGAAGAAACAATTAAACTGTCCCTTACAATAATACCCATGTATACTTGGGAGTGACGATGTAAATTTCTTTTTTTTTTTTTGTTTCTCCTCACTCGTTCCTCGCGACGCTCTTTCTGACGAGAAAACAAAAAAAAAAAAAAATGAATATATTCAGTCTTTAAATATAAAAAGTAAAAATAGAAAATATCGCGCGTGAATAAAATTTTTGTATAGAAATTAAAACCGATAAAGATAGACGGTCGGCGGTAATATTTATATACTACAGATATTCCAGATAATTTGAAACACTTCTTGACGATGTTTTATTTCATTCACGTTTGTTCGGTATGATATTCTTATCTTGACTCGAACGAAATCGAACTCTATTTTATTATATTGATGAATCATTTCGTCTCTGGATAACTTGACGGAATATGTATGCTAGAAGGAGTAAAATGTCGAAAATTTTCAGGTGAGTTGAAAAATTAACGATTAATTTTTCGCGCTTAAATATCAATGTGATTCCTTCGCATCATTTAAAATGAACGGCTGTGTCCTTCTAATTGGCAAATGTAACGTACGACGATACAGATGTCTAATGTGCACGCGTAACAAGTCTCACACACGCAAGTCTGAAATGTGCCTCTCGCAACAAATTTCAAGTATAGGAAATATGTACGGTCGATTTTCAACTTTCGGTAAAATTATCTAGGCCAGCCGAGCTAATGCTTGATAACGTCTCTGTAGCTGGCTGACTACGATATTGTAACCTATCGTCGAAAATAAACCGAAGTCGGAAACCCCGCAGTTTGTCTACACTCGCTATGTTTTTATCTCTACGTATTCTCACACACACCCACACACCCACACACATTGGATGATCGTTCGGGTTTTTTTCCACCAACAAATGCGTTAATGCAATAGATTTTAGTCCTGGAAGAAGTATTTAAAAAATACCTGGTCGGGAAACAACTTGCGAATAAAAATGTTTGGAACGCTTTTCGGGTGCTCTCTATAAATAAATTCATAATTTCGAAGCTGGACACGTCGTTGTGAATTGTTTGAAATTCGATAAACCGTATATTTTGAAATCGTAACTCCTTCAAAGTCGTTGTAAAATTATATGTATCGGAAATTTTTTAATTTAAACATTTAATAATTAATTTAAACAAATTTGGTCAAGTGCGGGGAAAAAATTCTGTCCAGGTGTTTTTCAGGTCGCTGATTACGAATCTGAAATCAGATTTTGATAATTCAGTATGGCAAATCCAATCAGCGACCCCAAAAACTTCCGCGCAAAGTTTTTCTTTTTTACCGTATTCGATCAAATTTGAAATTTTGGCTCGCTATATTGCCCGCTATTAAAATCGTTCTTCGTCTTTGTTTTTTTTATTTTTTACGCACTTTTTTTCTTTGTCGCGTGTTTTGCAAATACAAATACACACGTATTATAAATATTCAACTTACCGACGACAAACATTCACTATACTCATCACTTTATGCGTACCAACGCGAACTAACGAGACTAAACTAATGTGTATGTAACGTACATATTGCAACCGTTTAAATTACTCGACAACTTGTTACTGGATTATTACATCTGCATACACGATTATAGTAAGTGTATGTACATACCTTGTATTACACACATAAATATTATTTATATTCTACACTAACGCGTGTTTAATGCGCTGCACATAAATACGCAGAATGACAGTCATTTTTCATTTACCTAGGTACTAAAAAATCGTTATAGTTTTACTACCTTTTTTGTGGCTGTTTAGTTTAGTTTTTTTTTTTTTTTCCCCTTTTTTCTTTCCTATCAATAATCTGAGAAAGTAACACAATAACAGTTGAAAGAAATGCGCGACGATAGTTTCTACATCACAGCTGCATGGATGTAAAACGGAAACGGAATTTTCAGATTAGTCTTTTTTTTTTTTTTTTTTATTACTGCTAATCGCAACGATCGTAGAAAGAACCTGCATCAATTATATTTGTTTCTTTTATTCCTTGTTTCTGTTATTTATTTTTGTCTATCGGTTTTGTTTTTTTTTCCCCTCGTATATCAGCCACTTTCTTATCGTACATTTTATTATTTCTTACTTTCACTGTATGCTGTTTTTTTTTTTTTTTTTTTTTTCTCTCCAAAGTTGATTGCGTTGTTTGTGTTTGCAAAGTCGATATAAAAAATAAAAAAAAAATGTACACATACGTAAAAAATACGACGTGATTGTGCGCAGATAAGGTTTTATCGTGAGTTTTATCGTCGGCATATTATAATATTCCTCGTTGTGTAAAAAGCACGTGTATGATCGCAATTTTTCACTCACATTTCGAAATCCTTAGTTGGTTGAAAATCATTGTAAAGTTTTGAGAAAATAGTCGTATTTTCATCAATGTTTCGTTACGATAACGTCACCAACTTCAGTCTCGTCTATCGTGGTACATAAATGTATGAACTGCAGCTCTTGTTTCTGCAACTTCCTTCCGCTTACGATAATTAATTCACTCTCAGGGCAATTTCTATTGCCCTCGTCCAGCTTATCATTGTCGCTCGTATCAGAATTAATATCTCTGTCGCCACTCTCAGTTTTACTCACTTGATGTGCTAGTTATGTTTGCGTATATAATATATAACGTGTCCTGGGTATAATATCAGGGACGTGCAGATTCATTTTCATCGTTATTATATCAATTGTCTTGTACTATGTTAGATTGAAAAAAAAAAAATTTTAAATTTAAATAGGAAAGTTACCGAGCAGCTATTGTGGAGTATTGAAAAAAACCGTTACTAAATTTGAAGGAAAAGAAAAAGAAAAAAAGACCTTACAGATATTTGGACAAGAGATGGGGAGCAATTTTATAAATCGTAAT
Source organism: Neodiprion lecontei (assembly GCF_021901455.1). Classification (NCBI taxonomy): domain Eukaryota; kingdom Metazoa; phylum Arthropoda; class Insecta; order Hymenoptera; family Diprionidae; genus Neodiprion; species Neodiprion lecontei. The sequence continues at coordinate 37,423,371 of NC_060260.1, read as the reverse complement.
CACTTTTCAATCGAACTATTAAGAAGTTTCAATTTTTAATGGCAAATTTAATGGAACGAGGCCTGCTTCTGTTATACTTTATAATTAAATATCAACTCAAGCACTGACTTTGCAGTTAAGTTCGCGATTCGTTCGTATGCAGAAAATTATTTTTCAAGTAATTTTTTTTCTTTTTTTCGTATATTCAATTACGTTATATGTCTCTGTTATACGATAGAATTCGATCGTTAAAATTTATAACTTATAATCGTATAAAGTGGGTTGTTTTTTTTTTTTTTTTTTCTCACAGTACTATCGAAAGCAATGAAATATAACAAAAATGTATCCTCACTGTAAATTATAACTTCTTATACATTAATAACATTACATAATTCATTATTAATTTTATTTTTTTCTTATCCATTTTTCAGATGTCCGTGACTTTGGATGATTTTTAAAAAAACTGCGATGCTGCTGCCGCTGCTGCTGTGGGATTATTAAAAACAAACGGAGGCAATTTATCTAATTGCGCGTTTCTTGTTTTTTTTTTTTTTTTCCGCGTATAATCTTTTTTTTATTTTACCATTTAACAACAAGAGTATAAATCCTCATTTTCAATTCCGGATTTAACACGTCGTAACTATTTTGCTTACAATATAGATGTGAAATAAAGTAGTTCAAAGTAGCCGTAAAAGTATAATACAATCATCGGTTATCCGTCGTTTATGTTAACCTCCTCGTGCCGCGACGATTGTCTCTTACAATTGATTAAAATTCGAAACTAAAACTATTTCTTTCCTTCGCTTAATTTACTTTTTTTTTTTTTATATATTGTTTTCAAATATTACCATTAACCGGTGTGATCATCACGCGGGTATAAAACGTGGCCTCAGAAATATTCCGAAAACTGATGAAGCAGAAAAAAAGAACGTGGCAGTCGAATCGTAACTTCTAAAAATTAAATCGAAACTAAAAAAAAAAAAAAAAATACGAAGGCAGTTTTTTTCACCGTAAAGAAGATTAAAAAAAAAAAAAAAATAATTGAAGACACATGTTTAGATAATATATCGAACCCATCGGCGAGATGATGCTGCAGTTCACTTTTCCCTATTCGTCTTTTTATATCTCCTATTCTGCTGCTTCTTTATTCTGAATAAAGGTGAGTGCTAAATATAAAACATGTAACTATTTATGTATATATGCAATTTTTGCTGATTTTTTTAAGCTGTGATTTATCTACTTGGACAATTTATAAAGATAATGAAATTTAGTGTTTACAACTCTTTGAGTTTCTCGATTACCGCTCAAAATGTCGGCCAAAGTTGCAGTTCACACGTCATAATGCTGATAAAGCGTGTGCCAAATTTGAGATTTTTAATATTAATGTAATCTGTGTAGTAAATATTTAATTGTAAGTATCGGTTATTTTCTCATAAAATTATCCGAGCAACTTGAAACTTGAAGCCCATTTTTTACTTTTTATTATCACCTTTCAAATCACTTCTCCTGATTTCAACGAATCTTTATCTTTTCGAACTTCTAAAATCCGAAAAACATACGTTCTTAGAAAAATGTCGGTCCATCGATTTGTCCTGAAAAAATTCCGCGATGATCACGGAATCGGCTCGATGTAAAAATTGGGAACTTACAGAATTTTACAATCAACCGATGAGCATGAAAAATTACCGTGTTCCGTTCAATTTGAACTTCCGGTTCTACAGGAAATTAATCGATACTCAATTTTCAACCGACAAACTTATACTTTTGCTTCTTTATTACTTTTTCTAAACAAACGATTATATTTTTCCCAGTTCGCGTATCTATTTTTATCAGATTTTTCACTCACCCATTTTCTAGATCATCGCTGAAGTTTCTCGGACGAATCGACGGACTCTTCCATTTTCACCGTCGTGAAAAGTATCGCGAAAAAACTGTTTCTCCGGCTTGATTTACACAACATGATTGTATTTTTACGAGGGTAGCGGGACATTTTTTTCAAATTAAAAATATCCCACCTATTAATGTGTCAGAGAAATTTATACCGACCCGAGTTTGACCCAGACCTCGAAATATTTATGTCGAACAATGACACCTTCAACTCTGTAATTCATTGCACGAGTGCACTTGGCGTATTTTATTATTCCAGCAGCGGTTCACGCGACGCGTGTTTAACCGTTTAGCTATCAGCATTGCTCGACACAAATATATTACCTCATAAAACGTCGGCAGACAAACGAAGAAGCAGTAAAATTTTCGTTCGTTACTACCGCTGCTGCTCGTGCTTGCACCAAACGTACAAAACGTCTGTCATTCGTTGAAGCCAGTTGTATTGCAGATTTGCACAGAGAATCTGGCACCCGATTTTGGAGAAGACCGAAATTTCCAAAGCTTACGTCGGACCATTTTTTTTTTTCGCTTATAAACTCAAACGGGAAAAAGATGTGGTGTTTTCAAAAAATGACTCGCAGCCTACTTTTCAAATTTTCGTTCGTTTTTTTTTTTTTTTTTACAACGGGATTTGTTTCAGAACCGTTTGTATCCGTTCATACAACTTTTCTTTTGGTTTTTATTTCGGCCCGAAAAAAGATGGAGTCGTTTTTTGATTTTTCGTAAAATTGACTCTTCTGTTTTTTCGAAATTAATCACAATAATTCAGCGAAGCGATCTTTGTTGGCAGAATTCTATCATATTTGAAAATAGAAAAGTTTGGTTATCGTAAAATCAAAAAACGAGTCCGTTTTTTTCGGACGAGGTGAAAAACAAAACAAAGGTGGTAGAAACGAGTACAAACGAAGTTGTTTTTTTGAAAACGATTTATTGTTTTTCCAATTGAGGAACGAACGAAAAAATAGTGGTAAAAACGAGTACAAAAATTTCTCTCGGTGCAGGTTCCGATTCTATTTTCGTACAATTATATAACGTATAAATATCGAATATCCGGTGTCTTGGTTTATTTATAATCCTATGCAACATCTCGCGTGTAATAAAAATTTGTTGAATTAATTTTTTCAAACAAATTTTTGTCCCACTTAAAAACGTCTTGATGCGGAACAAAGTCTTACGCGGATACTGCAGTGAACCGCATGCGCGTATTATTTATAATAAGCGTTGGAACATTTCACAGTCGTCTAGATTCTAGAATATAAGAGAGAAATTATACTCGGTTGAGAAAACTCGTTTCCTCGTTGGTTTTGGGTGAGAATTGGAGCGCGTATTCTTGCATATACGAGACAGGTGGTGGAATTGCTGAAGAAAATTTAATCGCGTGTCGTATAAATTTACGTGCACGTGCGACGCCTTACTTTTGTCAATTTTTGGGAATTAAAAGAAGGCAGTTATTTGGGAGATGTTGTAACGACTTCGCGCTTAGCGTACTCCTATTTCTAAACACGGAAGAGACTTATTTTTACAACTATGCGAAGGTATATTTATGTCATCCAGCAGCATGCGCAGAACCGCGCGGATATGTGCAGTAATTAAGGTCAAGCCTTGCGAAAGAAACTGAAACTCTGCCGTACGTAGGATTGTAGAGAACTGGTACAAGTTATACGTATATATTGTTTGAATGAGAATTTCAAAAATCTTACAAATTTATTTGCAAATCTTTTTTTTTTTTTTGTTCATTTCATATATTTTTATTATTGATGATTGTTTGAACGTAAATTAGTACGTGTATTATATGTATTATAGTTGAATAGTTGGTAGAATTAATCAATATTCACTCAACGATCGTTATAACATGTGAACATATCAGATAAGATTAATCTGATATATTTCGGTTCGGTCAGTCGGAATAAAGTTTCCGACTTGTTTTTAACAAATGAACAAACTCCGATCAGTCGAATATATAATTATACACTTGCAGTACTTATTTTTTCGGTTATTTAAGGGGGTCATCCCATGTGATGGGCTCAAAAAATCGATTTTTTTTTTTTTTTCATAAATTTCTTTCTTAACATGTCTAGAATACGGTAGTAAAGTGATTTTTAAAAATTCGATGTCGTTTTAAAGATACAGCAGGTAGTAGAAGCAGCTGTTCGAAGCGCTGAGTTGGCAGTCGGAGTCCGGGCCTACTGTGTACGGTCGGCTTTATACCTGGCACCCTTTATATAGATACGTTTATACGTGTTTCTACAGGCTTAAACAGGAATTTCTATAATTATTAAATATTTTACTACAGTTATTTCAGTCTTGGTTGAATTTCGAAGAGTGCAACAACTACAAAATATTACTTTTAATAATGAGTGGACGGAAAGGAAGTACGAGTGGAAATGTTTATCCTGGTCGTAATAAAAAAAGAACGTTTTCTGGAAACCGTTTTACCACCCAAAATAAAACGGAATTTACATCAGCTTCGGCGAAAAAACTCAAAAATAGCATGAATATGGAGGTTCCCATTGTTTCGAATTTCGCGTATTGCATTTTGGAGTTTGTTTCTGTATTCGCTGCAATTTCTGAAAAAGTAATATGCAAAACTTGTAAAAGTGATGTGTCTATTTCGCAATCAAGTTTCCGAGGGTTAGGTTTTAAAATAATTTTATCATGTGAGTGTGAAAAACAGATAGTTATAAACTCGGTCCCGTTGATCGAGAATGCATTTGAAGTTAATCGCCGGTTTGCATTTGTGATGCGATTATTAGGAATTGGTCACGAAGGAATAAATCTTTTCTGCAGCTTAATGGACATATGTTCGGGTATTGGAAATTCAATTTATACTGCACTACTGAAAAACATTCATATTGCCACATCGTCACTGTGTGAAACTTTATTATCATTCGCAGTCACGCAAGAAAAAGCTTCGAATGAAGTAGCAGGAAAACCACAAGATGAATTAATCGTGTCTGGTGACGGTACTTGGAAGAAAAGAGGCTTTTCATCTCTATTCGGAGCTTCTACATTGATTGGAAAGTACATCGGAAAAGTTTTAGATGTCATGGTTATGAGTAGTTTTTGTGGTGGATGTAATCAGTGGAAAAGTAAGAAAGAAACGGATCCTTTAGGGTACGACATGTGGAATGAAGCGCATAAAGATGAATGCACCATAAACCATACCGGAAGTTCCGGTAAAATGGAGATAAGTGCCATCACGCAAATGTTTTTGAGGTCTATGGAAAGATATGGCGTAAAGTATCTTACATACATTGGCGATGGTGACAGTAAAACTTTCAAAGGGATCCTAGATGCTAAACCGTATGGAGATACTGTAGTAACAAAAAAAGAATGTGTGGGCCACGTAGAAAAGAGAATGGGAACACGACTTCGGGCTGTTAAAAAAGATAAAACTAATCAAGGAATCGGTGGAAAAGGACCAGGTAAACTTACTGATAAAGTTATTCAAGAAATAACAAAATTCTACGGATTAGCGATTCGACGTCATCCAGATTCGCTAGAAGATATGAAGAAGGAAGTTTGGGCAACGTATTATCACAAATGTTCTTCAGATGAAAATCCTCAACATCAATTTTGTCCTGAAGGCGAAGACAGTTGGTGTAAATGGCGGAAGGCAGAAGCTAAGAACGAGCTCGACCAATTTCATCACGATAAACCACCTCTTATACCAAATGTACAAACAGTTATCAAACCTGTTTTCGAAGATTTGTCAAAAGATGAATTATTAATTCGTTGTTTAGGAGCAGAGACACAAAACAATAACGAATCTTTGAATTCGTTGATTTGGACTTTTGCTCCTAAGCATCTCCATTCTGGTCCCAAGATAGTTGAAATTGCTAGTTACTTATCAGTTATCATCTTTAATGAAGGTTTTGAAGGTGTTTTAAAAGTAATGTCGGTTATGGGATGCCCTATTGGCCGCGAATCCCATACTTATGTTGAGAAACGTGATGAAAAGCGAATCTCACGTTCTGAGCGGCGCGTAAGTGATGCCGTTAAACAAGCCAGGATTGACTCAAGAGCTGAACAATCTGCTTTGAAAGAGTTTCAAGAAGAAGAGGAAGGAATGCTCTATGGACCGGGCATCGCCGATTGAGGGTAAGTTGAGATTTTCATAGTTAAAAGCGAACTTGAAACTTTAAACGCGTTTTTCTAAAAACTCTGTTTTTCAAACTTTCCTCCATCGTATCTTAAAAACGGCTTGACCGAATAACTTGAATCTTGAAGCGTTGGATTCAGCACATTCAAACGCATGGAATGATCTAAGGACAATCAAAAATTCTCAAAATTTCGATTTTTTTATAGCAAAAAACAAACAAAAAAAACCCAAAATTCACGATTTTTTTTTCAAATGTCAATCAAAACTCCAATTTTTGGTATATTCATTTGATGATAGATCATTCCGTGCATTTAGGCTCACAGATTAAAACGCCGCCTACTTTTTTTGTTTCACATAAGCCAATCAGCTGAAATCGTGGAGAAAGTGCGAGTCCATTTTTTCGAGACGGGGCTGTTCAGACCCCTGTAACTCATGTTCTACATTATATTTTTAGCTCAAATTTTATACTGATACTGCCAAAATATATGTTAATGAATTATAATAAACAATAAAGCTCTATCTATTTACTGGTCGTAGAAAAAAAATGCTAAAAAATCCCTAAAATACAGGCCGTCACATGGGATGACCCCCTTAATGAGCTTGTTATAATTCGACAGACACAAGGAAAAAATTGAGCGAGTTATTATCGAAGTCTTCTTTACGCAAGAAAACTAATTTTCATTTTCTACCTAGAACTATATTTTTCGATTGCGATAAAAAATGAAATTAGTCAAGGACTGAGCGGTAACCGTAACTAAAAATTTCTTTCGGTGTACGTATTGCTTTTTTTCTCGCTTCTCCGTAACGCGGATCAGTGGTACGATTTTATCACAATTATTATACATACGATAATTGTTATCACTCGATCCCGTTTCATTCGTATAATCCTCCGACTATTTTCCTTTCACTCAAGAATTTCCACTTCTCCTCACTCTCGCGTCTATACCTCGTTCACTTCTCCCAACAGTCCTTGACTTTCTTTTATATCTTGCTCACACTCGATCACCACCGTCGAATCCTTGAGCTTATAGCTGCTCCAGCTTCTCTTCTTCTTCTTCTTCTTCTTTGTAGCAGCTACAGAATCCAATCGAGCGAAGGTCGTAGCTAATTCAGCTTCTTATTAACGTTCGTTCGACTGTTAAAACTTTTTTCTTTTAATTTCCGTTTCGCCGAACTGCTGACTCACTGCTTATTTACTCATTTTAATACAATCAATGCTGTCTGAACCGATCAGCAATATTGGAAAGAATTTCAAGAATCCCGTTAACATTGCTCTACGAAATTTGTTGTTACTTTTTATTATTTTTAATTTTTTATTCATCTTTAACTTGGAAATTGTACAACGTTTGTTCAAAATCTGTCTCAAAGCACCGATGTCCATCAGAGAGTTTACCCGTCATCAAAATTGTTTATTGAATTGAGTTTTCGCCGCTTTTCTCTGATAGCAATTTACTTGATTTAATCTCTGTTACGTATATTCTTCTTCTGTACCGATACTTCATATTATATCATACATCGTCCTAAAAGTCAAGTGCAGATAATATTGTTATATACAATTTCAATTTTACGTAAAAATCATTCAGTTTTTCCCTTGCGATTAATTCACGTATAATCTAAACAAATCAATGTATCAATGTACGTAAAACTATCTTACTTCAATGAAAATTGACTCGATCATTAATTATATATCTAAGCGTGTGCCCACCGGGAATATCACAAATTTTTCTTTTTTCACACCGCCGTATCATCAGCGTCGTCACGTACTCGTTAATATACTATTACACTTTATCATCAGGGACCAGGTTTATAATACATATATGAATATATAATTTTGAAATCAATACCGTATCTGCTACATAACTTATAATATTACACATATTGTTTGATTACGTTTTTCATTCATCGCGTATAATAATGCTAACGTTTCTTGTATAATGCACGTATAACGCAATGCGAATATATCTATATTTACTCGTTATAATGCAAATTTATAATTCCAATTCGCTGCAGCGATATATAGGCTATATTCGAAACTCGCGATAAACCGCGTTCGATTGTGTAAATAATCATTTCCGGTTTCGTAAATATCGTTTTCGCACACTTTTAATAATCATTAATGCAAACGATAAAAAAAACTTGACTCGTGTTATTTTTTTGAAGTTTCCAAATTCTCTGTAAGTATTTTGTTTCATAGTATTTGGAAAAAATAAATCGATTCTTCTGTATGGAAATTTAAAACATAATATGTATAATATAATCGAACCGAATACGCTTGTCAGAGGATGTTTTTTTTTGTTTGTGCAGACACTACTTCATACTTGAAAATAAACAAAAATTGCCGATGGCGGCGACGGCGGTCAGTTTGGGGTGGAATACCTTATACGTGTCACAAGTTTACTAATCTGCAACAGCACCATTGTCGTACTTCAAGTTATAACTGTTATACGCTTCAAGTACACGTAATTGCATGTAATTAATCTCAATTATAAAGCCACAGCGAAATATACTGTCGATTATTAAGCTTTGAAACGCTGCCTCTTGTATTAATATTGTTCCAAGAGGTTGATTATACGCACTTGAAAAAGTTATGATTATACACACTGGAAACAACGAATATTGCATTTAAAAGAAATTGCTGTGTAGAAATTTTTGTAAGCGATATTTTATCCTTAGGAAAATAAAAAGACACTGCGCAAAAAAAGTGCGATACAAATCATTGCCTTGGTACAATACATTGATTGAAGAGAAAAATGTACGTATCGGGTTGTAAAAAAAAAACAAAATACTCATTCTCAATTAATATAGTGAAAATTACTGTAATGTAATGTACCCACAACGTTTTTTTACGAAAACGTATCTAAAGTTGAAGATTTTTCAGTCATTTTTCAAAATTTGAAAAATCTTCGAAGACGTATATTTCAAAATAATGAGATAATTCTTTTAAAAATTCACGTGTCTTCCGAAAAATCAACGAATTTATTTCACATGACTGAAAAAAGAAAACATTCCCTGAACAATTTATCGACAACTTTTAGGTATTATTATTGTTGAAATTTGATTTTCACATCGTATTTATTGCGGTTAATTTTTTTCCCATACCTATCTTATCATAAGGTATTCAATATCGTCGACGACACTCACTTTTGGTTGATAATGTATAACCAGTACATCCTTAAATATCCTTACCAATTTTCCGCACGGACGTGCTTTAATTTTAGGGTCGATAATTGACCTTGACTCTTACAGAGCGATTCCCCGTTGCGAATTGTGTAACATTGAGCACATTATATATATATATATATATATGGTACATTTTTACGAACCTATAAAGTACGTTGCACATTTTCTGCGGTATGAAAACTTGTGTTGGTTCATTTTATTTCTTTTTCGTTTTTCATCCTTATCTTTCGTTGAATCAATTCCACGTTCACGTTCAGTCATTATAACTTTGTCATCGTGTTATTCAATTGTATCGTGTGCATTATTTACACGCCATGCGATATATATTGTTGAATTATACAATAACCCTGCAGCTAGATCACCGGAATTGTATCTTTGCGTGTGTATTGTTATTGTTATTGTTCAGTAAGGTATGAAGTGACGAGCAGTTTTCGTGCACATTCTTTATTTCGTTGTTTCTTTTATTTATTTTCTTTATTTATTTACAGTAATGTGCGGAAATGTCAGGCGAAATGAGTAAAGTGGATGATGATTATTTTTATTATTTTTTTTTTTTTATTTGTTTGATTCTCGTATCATTATACGGATGTATGTTGACGACGCAACGAATTGAATGAATTTCAAGGGAGCTTTTTACTTTGTTGGGCTGAAAAATGTTCGGTTTTTTGTATTAATATTTTCAAATTGATTTATTCCGTTCATTATGCAGAATTATAACTCTTTGATTTTACGTTGCATCGACTAGTCTGTAAAATATATTCGTTCGTATTCAATTGATTACTGTCGTAATTTGGGGCTCTGAAATACACTGCAGTTATTTATGATGTAACACGCGAATGTTGACAATGCAATAAACATAAACGAATATTTCGTTGCAAAGAATTTTCAGAAAAAATCTGATATTGCACTTTCGTTTTTATCCTTTCTACGTAAAACGCCTGACATGTCTTTGGGATTTGACTGTTTCTACACCATTATAAATTCAATTTATTGTTTGCCGATATTCTGTACCGCGAAATCTGTTTTGCCGGCTGTAACTGGAGTCTCACTTGCTGGAGAAAAGTCAGTTGTTCGCTTTCCGAACAAAGTATCGCTCTGATGGTTATCTGCGATTTATCGACCGTCAGTAAAACAGATACTTATCGGTAGTGCTTTTCGCTCCGTCGGTAATCCATCCAAATCACACATACCCTTACCATAGTAATTGACCGAAATGTCGATAATAGCATATTAAATTCATCCGCTTCGTACAGCGAGAGTGACTGTATTAAATAATAGAATAATACTACTTAAATAACAGTAGCGGGGAAATAATAATCTAGCGAAATTTCATTTCTCGATCGTTACATGGTGAATTTGTGTCAATCTATAAAAGATGTATGTTTTTTTATTTGAGTCACTGGGCCCATTGTGTTTGAAGTGAGATCTCCGCATATTTCGCACAGTGAATTCTAGCTGCAGGTAAACTATTTTACGTGTATTACAGATAGGTATGCGAGTAAGTTTATTAGACCTCTGTTTGTATGATATCTCAGTCACAGTAGGCGGAACTTTCTCGTATGCAGCACAGGACAAACAATAAACTTGGCTATCTTACGATCCGAAGTTCAATTTCTTGCCTGCGGCGTTATATTGCATGTTTTGGACAAGTTTCTAACGGGCATATGCGCGTAATTATTTTCGAGATTACCGCAGCCAGCCAAGTAATGATATATAGGTATATATAATTATATGTAAGAGGAATAACCACAGATTTTAGCTCTGCGTAAACCTCTTATGACTTGAATTTTAGAAGACTCTAAAGGAGGGTCGATTGTTTTTTGTTTCTTTGTTTTTTTGTTACTCTTCGTCGATAATTTGAAATATTTGTACTACACTTGATTACAGAATTCAAATTTTCCACATTTCACTACAACGTTGTTTTATTTGACGAAAAAATAGCTTCGTACGTCCGATAAAACAGTTTCAATTCAATCGTGAAAATGAAAATGTCGCGAAACATATCTTTATTTTTCATATCATTCTCAACGAATTTCAGTGAAAATTTCAATTTCTTGTACAAGAACATCGAAGACTTTAGATCGACAATTTATGTACCTACAATTAATCTAACGTTTCACAAACTTTCGGACATATTAAATTTTGATTTTGCCAATCAGATTCAATTCCACCTGTGCATGTTTATTCACTTTAAGTCATGTGGTAGTCCTACCCTTACCGACTGAGCAAATACATCCGTTTTCTTCCAATGCAAAATTTTTATCGCACCGATGCACGGTCGAAATTTGAATTCTTTCCGTTACTTGTTATAGGATGAAAAAGAGTGATTTTGCTCGGTCGGTAAAGGTAGGGGTTTTACATGACCTCAACTTCCACCAGCCGCAGCATTTAGCGGCTTTTTTGTTCCGAGTTTTTTTCGTTTTACACAGTTTCTGAAAACATATATACGAAGAGAAAAAGAGATTATAAGAAAAAAAAAAAAAAAATTAAGAACTTCAATCGCAGCTCAATAGCAAGCGGTAGGAATATACCAACGTGCTAATATCGTTGCAGTGAGCAGATCCAATTTAATTGGCTCTAATTTACCGATCACAGTGCATTTCTGAATAACACGCTGCACTTCAAAGTGCAGCGATAACGTTGAAAAATAGAAATAATCGAGTCGATGCAGAAATAAAAATCTTTGATTACGCGTTTGAATTTTCTACGTTTCGCTTTTTTTGCGTCGTTTCGTGCATTTGGTTCATTCCGTAAAAAATCCGTTCGTTATAAGTGAATATTTTTTTTTTTTTTTTTGTTTATGTTGGCGTCGATGTTTAAATGAAATGTCAATCAATTGAATAATCTGCAACTATGACGTATGAAAATTCTGTTCGCGTTGCGATTCTTGTGACAGTTTAATTAATTTCACTCAACATGTGAAAGAATTTTGTAATTGAAACATACTTTACGGCTCACGAAACAAATTTTTTCGCGTACCAAAGTCACCCGAGGTGTTTTAGCAGCCGCTTTGCGGCTTGTCGTTTATTATTCCGAGTGTAAAAGCAACATCAAATAGTTGAGACCTGAGTCGAAAAAAAGGTTTCAAGTATCTCGTTACCCCGTTAATACCAGACTTGTTTATACACTGGTTAATATAAAATTTCTTCTCTTTATATTATTTACACCGTTTTGTTACCTTGCTAGTTTTTCTCGTTTCACGTGAAAATTCTAACGAGACTTTTCATTGCTGACCGACCGAATTATAACGCGAATTAGGGAGGAAATGAAAGTTCAATCGAATACGAGGCTTCCCTTGAAGCCCTTTGACTCTGCGGTATTCGCGCTGAATCGATCGTTGCTAATTAATATCCGCTTCATTCGTATCCCTGGACATGTAATGGAAAATTTATTGTTACGAAGTATTTTCAAACATTTTTTTCTTTCATTCCGTTTTCGCATTTTTCTTGTTATGTTGATACCAAATTTTCGTCACTCTCTGCGTCTAATAACGAAGATTCTACAAATGCAGAGATCATTAATTGTAAACAATATATTTCTTCTTTTTTTTTTTTTTTATTTTTTTTTGCTTCGTTCACGTTACTGTTAATTTAAACAAAATCGCGATTTCGTTGAAATTATAATGATTACAGTAATATTCAAATCTCAATTACGTAGCTATAGTGGATTACATTTTCAGATACGGATGAAAATTAATTTTACTTCGCTAGTGTTTTGGGTTTCATTTTACGAAACGTGCAGTATAGGAAAAGCGTATGATAATAATCGAAACTGCAAATTATCGCCTATCTAAAATTTCTTTTTATTTCTTACATTATTCTTATTTTCTTTTTACTTTCGTATGTAATAAGTTTTTTTTTTTTTTTTTTTTATTATTATTTTATTTATTTATTTTTTTCATTTCTTACCGTTCGTTCTACGCAATATATGCCGAATCGATGTGTTTTATCGTGTATTTTATATATTCTTTACATGATACATTTTTCTACTAAACAAATCGAGTTTATATAAGCTTTCCTATAATTATAATTAAGGGAATAATTGTATGTGTATAATAATATGCAATACAATCGATGATACCTAATATCTTACACAGCTTCTATTTTACACATGTATCTTGTACATGTATATAATACATTATTAATTAATTCTTCATAACGGTTAAAAATCGCTAAATCTCGTAGATTATATTCGTCAGAGATTTTCTTTATGCAATCGTTTGTATTGTATTTCGTTTATTAATACATTTTTACGTTTTTTTTTTTTTTTTTGAAGTTACCTTCCATACATGTTACCTAATCATTTGTATATCCTCCTATAATTATTACATCGATTCTCATATATCATATCCGTACACAACAGGTGTTTTCGGTTTTTGCAATTTTTATTTTATTTTATTTTTTTGTGTCTGCTCATTATCCCACTTCTTGATTATTTGTTTTGAAAAGCGAGTGCAGTGACGAAAAAAACCATCTTACAAGTAGAATGTTATATTTATTACCTCGAGATTGCGGTTAATGTATGTATATATATATATATATATTTTTTTTTTCGCAGACATTAATAATACCTGACATAATGTGGTGCTCATCAAAAATACTGTCTGCATTGCATTCTTCTTACCAATATTACTTTTACAAAAAAACTTCTACAAAAATCCTAGTTCAGCCATTATACTGCCATCTAAGTTTTATCTTTTATCATATTCATTATTTTTTATAATAATCTTGGTTTTTTTTTTTTTTTTCTTGCTATTTATTATAAAAAAATTACTTAATAACGATACGTCGAAGTGTTTGATCTTCAAACGGATTGCAGCAAAATAATTTGCGGCGATCACAGGTAACTAATGTTTAGAAAATATACGAAACAGTTTCTGATTCTTTACAATGAATTAAAATTTTTCGTATATCTAAATCAGACAATATTTAAAAACTTTTATAGGCTTGTGATTATGGAAATTACCTGAAATCGCGTATGACTAGATTGAAAAATTAATGTCAGGAAGAAAATTAAAAGAATACGTGAAAAATTAATTTTCCACAAATTTGATTAAATTTTCACATTTTAAATGCGAAAATTGGTTAAATTAGTATTGAAATTAAAAAAAAAAAAAAAAATCGAGATTCTTACTCCTATATAATGTTACGTTAAATAAATTTTGTATAATTTTAAGTACATGCATAGAATTACAGAATAACGACTGAAGAATTAGCGCATCTGAGATTAATGAGTCAAGTCAAAACAATGTCCGATTAATACGGATAATAAGACCATCGGCATCGATAAAAAATTCTCGATAATCAACTCGCTCTAAATTATTAAGTAATGAAATATTTCGTTCGAGATATCGATGAAAATTCAAGCTTCTCGACATTTTTATTCCAAACCCTCTGTTCCTAAATTTTTTCGTCAAGGCGCATTTTTGACTGAATCATACAACCGATACATTTTTGAGGAATATGATCGGGATCCATCTTCTCAATCAGAATTTAGGAAGAGAGAAAAACCAGATTTGAAAAATCTGGAGAAATATATTTGTGCCGGTGATAGTGAACACGAATGAAACAGCATCCCTTCGATTTAAGAGAAATGAATCTGAGCAAATTTGAAAATGACAAGTCAAGTTATATCAACGATTTATAAAAAAGGTTTCGGAATTATAATTTTTATCGCGATTGAACTCTCGTGTTTTTTATTAAATTCCAATGGTTTTGGACTTGTCTTTTATACCATTGAGAACTCAGAAAATCGCCTTAAACAATTTTTTGTGCAAATAGTCGAAATCTCTAGATTGAATAAAAACAGATTTGCGTAAGTAAATTAAAGCAGATATTAAAATATGATAAAAAAATTGAATTTGCGCGTTATTATGAGTATATTATAATGTAACATAGTCGCTAATGGTCAGGAAAAACCATGAAATCAGGTAGTTTATAAACGTGTTTTTGAATACCGATTGTTTTTCGAATTGGCACGCTATCGGTTAGAATTTTAATCGATAAAAAATCATCGACTTTTTTCCACTACTTTTCGTGCCGACCGTGTCAGTAAAGTTTCGCAAATATTTTGGATAAGAAAAAATATTTAGGAATTTGGTAAGCGATAGAAGCGAACCGAATAAATATTAAAATCGGATCAAAATTATTCTACCAGAGTTTTAATAATTTTGAACATTGTAACAATAATGAGACCGTTTTTCAAATTGTTATCGATATCTTAAAATTAGCTTATTGTGTAATTTGAATTTGGTCAAATTCATTTCTATCGCATAAAATATCAGCAATGACGTTTAATTCGTGCTCACGAATCACTGGCGCAAATAATATATCTCGGGTTTTTTAAAAACCTCGTTAGTTTTTTCCCCGGAATCTCTTTCCTCGGAAATTAAATCCGTTGATCGTTTATTCGATTCAGACGTATCCGTTGGCCTCAAGTTTTAGCGCGGCTTCGTAGGAAGGCAGCCCTTCGTCGTCGCGACGGGATTCCTCCTCCTTGGCAATCCCTGCAGGGTTTTCGGCCGCTGCGTCGAGTAGGACGGAAAGCGGCGTCGAAGCGTCGCCTCCAGGTGTCGTTTGACCATCTTTTTTCTCGTGGGGCGAAGCGGCAAGACCGTGTTGGGAGTTGAAAATTAAACTTTCGTACGCCGGCGGCGGTCCCGGGGTCAAGGGGCGTGAAACCGGGGCCAACATTCCACCCTCGTGATCCATCGTCACCCCGGCTCTCTCGTAACACTGTGTCAAATTTCGAATTTTACAAGCGTCGAAAGCGCCGAACTCGGAATTATTTAGCGACGAGACTTGGAGTAAAGAAATCAAACTTTGACGAAACGTCTTTTTTTTAACCACACCTGTTTTACTTAATTTTTCTAGTTACTGTAACAAATGAAATTTTTGTCAGTGCGACATTTTACTTTTCGTTGTTTTTTTTTTCTTTTCTTTTTTTTTTGTTTTTGTTTATTTGTCTTTTTGTTTTGTACTGGAAGCCGTTATCTTATGCGAATAAAAGTCTGTTTTTTAAGTCAAATCGTCGATTAGCCGTGGTCGAATCCATGAGGCAAACATTCCTGCAAGGCTCTCTACGATTTGCATGAAAAACCGATGACTGCGGGATTATATGCCGAATCGAGGCGTTGATTCAACGCGTTAAAACACGAAAAACTCTTTTGGAGGATTTAGGATATAGGATTCAACCATCCGTATAATGCAAATTCGAGGGTTGAATAAATGTATATTATCTACATTTGATACCGAATACTTTGGGGAGATGATGATTCAAAGGTTGGATAATTCCTTTTATTGCTTTAGTTTTTTTTTTTTATCTTTTTTATTTTTCATCGTTTCTTTCGACTTTACACGTACGATAACATTGTACGGCATGTCGTAATTGAAAGGAAACTTTTGACGGGATAAAAAAAAAAAAAAAAAAAAAAAAGAAAATGATTAAACAGTCAGTGGAATTCAGCTGCGGATAAAAAGATATTCGTTTACTTTACGCGTCTGTAATGAAAATTCCCATTTCGCGTCGTGAAAATTCCTTCAAATATAATAAGCGAGTGTTAGAGTGGGGGGGGGGGGGGGGGAGATTTAAAAAAAAAATAGAAAGGGACAAAAATCCGAGGTAGGAAGAGTGAGAAAAATTAGCTTTTAAACGACGCGAGCGTGTATATGTGTGTGTGTGTGTGTGTGTGTATTAATACCTACCGCGTGTGAAAGGCAAAAATTAATTGATATGAAAAATAACAATAATAAACAACCAGGGCTTGTTTTGTGCGCAGCACGTACAGTAAACGTTGTCATAAAACTCGTTACACTTGTCTCACGCATTGCGGTGTAACGTGTTGTATTAATTCAAATAGCACGCGTTCGTTCGTAGTTATTAATTACGAACGTGTGATATTCGTTTACAACGGTATTTAATAATTGTGTCGCACATTCGCGGCCGAACGAACGCCGTGATTTCTGCAGCATCAGAAATCGTGTTATATTTAACGAATTTCAATCCAATATTCATGCAACATACAAGCCTCGTGGAATTAAATAATCGTTACATTTGCTCTTCGGATTTTAGATTTAATATTATATATTGGGGAAGAGTATTAATAGAAAAATGATTTATTATCTTACGTTAACTTCTTCTTCGAGCTATAATTTATATTTATATCAATTTCTCAGTTATAATTTTCATAACTTCGCAGCCGTCGATATAACGTTTATTCTTTGTTTATATAATGTATTGTATATTTTTTTTTTCTTTTATCATTGTGTTATCGTAGCGCACGATGTTTAATAACACGATTGACTTTTTCCGAATGATAATGAAAATTTTCACGCCAGCCGCGAAGCAATATATCGATTGTTATTACAACGAAGCGTACAATATAATATCCGCGTGGCTCTCGACGGTAATTTTCTTTCTCTCTTCTTTTTCCGCGCGTTTATTACATCGCTATTGTTATTATATAAAAATCGTACAAGCTTCGATCATCATCGGAGTGGTCGCGAATTTTGCGAATCCTTTCTCCCCTCATTTCTGCCCTTTTATATTATTTATCATACACGTTTGTTATACATATATTATACACGCGAAAACTTTTAAAGTCCGATTTATCATCGACGATCCTGCAATCGATAATAGTGTTTGTTTTTTTCTCACAAACTCACCTGCATCGCGTGGGAATCCATTGTGAATACTTCGAGACTGTGAACATCCGGTTCGGTTCTCCAGTATTGGGAATATTCCTGAGGCTGATGCTTTCTTATGTTTCTGTGACAGCAGTAACAGACGAGAACCACCACGATTACAACGCCGCTCAGCATCGCTCTGAAATGTCGTTTAATTTAAAAAATACATATATCGTAAAATAATTGCGTTACGATTTTGCGAATTTTCATATAAAGTTACACCCCGGTTTTAGCGCTGCACCAAAGAAAAAGAAAGAAAAAAAGATGAATTTATTAAAAGAAACTCACAGATCCTCAGAGCCGGATCGAAGCGTATTTCTTTCGCCGTTTACGATATTCTCCAAAACTTGTTCCTTTTTTTTTTTTTGTTTTTAAATTTGGTACCGCTGTGTCGGCTGTGCAGTTTTCGAGTGATATATTTGATTTCCAGCTCCTCTCGAAGCTCTTCGTAATTAGTAAAAATCGCTTAATCAATACGTATAAAAAAATTCACACGCCCCCCCTTTCGAAGCCTGCATCTGGGAAACTACTGATATTTGAGACTTGTGTTCGTGAGAACTTTTATCGGGAGAATATTTACCGCAACATACTGAAAATTTAGCCAATTCGACCGGGAACTAATTTAAGGATAGGTTCCCAGGTGTGGGTTACACGGAAAGTGGATTTTCATTTTCGTGCGTCCATCCCACATGTACGTATGTATATGTATACGTATACGAACTTGTACATTGCTTGGAAAAACTCCAGGGGGAGGGGGAGGAGAGGTAACATCAGCTTTCAGGGTCTCTCTTTACGCCGCTACATTATTACGTAGTACATGAAGTTCTTTCGCGAGGAGCGAAGTTGAGAAAATTAAAAAAAAAAAGCTGCTAAGCGAAGCAAAGAAGAAGGACAGATTGTAGTAAATGACCCCTCCCGCGAAATAGATGGGAAATGTTTCCTGTACGTATCCCATGAACGCGCTACGATACTGAGGCAGAGGGTCGCTTTTTTTTTTTTTTTATTAAATTTTTAATCTTTTAAACTTTACATCACTTTTCCGCACAACGCCAAAAAAAAAAAACTACTGTTGCGCTGTTTGTACTAAATTTCGAAACTTTGACAGGTTTGGGGAAGTTTTTTTTTTTTTTTTTTTTTTTTTTTTATGCGTTTTCTGAAACATTTTCTCCCCATGCGATTTACATAAAGTGTATTATATATACAAAGCAGTTTTTTTTTTTTTTTAATAACACGACAAGTCCGCGATATGAAAATTTATGAAATTTTCGCTCTGTATACGATGATGTATAAATTGATGTTAGTAATCGCAATTGAGGTACGTACTTGAAAGTTAAATTTTATGTAATTGACAAATCAGAGAGGATGAAACGAAATACGAAACAAGCGATCGAAGTTCATTCACCGCGTTGTTGGAACTGGGCAAAGAAAATAACAAAGCAATTCGAAAAAGTCATTGAGCCAGTTTGATTTGGTGTTTCTTCTTCGTTTTATCACACCTCGGCTAATTTTCTTTATACCGCAATGATCGTTAAAACGCTTAGAGACAGAGAGAGAGAGAGAGAGAGGGAGAGAGAGAAGGGGTTTTTGTTAATATCGGCAGGTGATGGGTGCTTGGCGTTGGTAACGAACGATTTGTTAATTCAGACAACTAAATTGCCTTGCCTTCTTTTACCACTCTTCTCTTCTCTACTCTCCTTTTCGGGTATCTTGTGTATGAGGCATTCCATACCAAACCGACCTACAGCAAAAATCAGCTTTAATCGAGTTTTAATTTTTGGATCCCGGGTTTGATGTTTACCTCATTCAAAAATTTCAAAAACCCGTTTTTCGAATGACTAGCCCTGATAAATTGGCTTTGAATTTTAATCATGATTTCTTTGATGAAAAAACGAGAATTTAAGAACAAAAGTCGGGGATCTTCAAGCTTTCGGTTTAGAAGCTAAAGGCGAAAGAAGTAAAATTACAAAAATGTTGAAGATCGAATTACATATAAATTAAACTTGTACCCTCTAAATTCATATTCAATCCTATTTTTTATCACATTTCAATTACTTGTTCCGCCCGTAGCTTCCAAGCCAAAAGCTTGCCATCTTTCATCTTGGTCTGAAAACTTTCCTTTCTCTAACAAAGAAAAAAAAGAAAGATCGAAGCCAACCGATTGGCGCTATTCGGTTGAAAATTGAATACTCGTGTTTTTCGGAGCAATAAAAATCAAATCCGTGATCGAAAAATTTTTTTCCCAGACTCTGCACCGTGTTTAAAAATTAAAAAAAAAAAACTAGAAAATCGGTTTCGCTTGGAACGCCTCATACGTTGGCTGTATCGTTACTATTCTCTCACCCTCCCAGTAGAATGTTGACGTTCCCGTGGAGGTTCGTTTCGAAACGACCCGACCTTCCACCATCGTTCGTCGACATGTTGTAACCCTGGATTACGTAGGTACCACCACCCCCGCCTCCACCTCCACCCCCGCCAGCCGACCACGAGGACGTCAACGTGCCGTTGTGCGCGTTTTGTGCCGTTTGTACCGCAGCCAGAACCGCCAGCCTCTTCATCGACATCTTATCACTTATCTCACCCCTTGTTTTCGATCTCTTTATTTACGTAGTTGACGATATTTCGATCTCTCAACGATCAATTCCCTCCACCGATGATCGATGTCGTCCTCGCGATTCTCCAGATACACTTTCCATCTTCTCGACGATAAATTTTTTATTCGTATTCGGTTTATATTACTCTGAAGCATAAAAACAAAATTATTTGTTATCTTTATTTATTTATCGTACCAAGTTGTGCAGCATGCGTATAGTTTCTTGTATCGTACAATGTCTGATCAAGAATTCAACGATCATTTTATCTATCTTTTTTCTTTTTTTTTTTTTGTCACGATGAAATAGGAATATGTTATGTATATCTATATGGAGTGTAAGATGCAGAATTTTCTAGAAGAAAAGATGCGGGTAAATTTAATCCGATAAGAAATTTATTTATTTACCTTTTTTTCATATATGACTTTTTTTTTTTTTTTTTGCCCCACACTTGTTAGAAGTGAATCAGTTGATTTTAACTTATCAAACGATTGGTTATAACATCTATCGTCAAGGACTGTCGAAATATAATTGCGTACATATATTTTGTTTGTGTAAATAGTTGGTGGAAAAACGTGCCTGAAGGGCTTGCCCGGCCATCAATGATTGTCCGTGAAAACCTGACTTTGTCACGTTTTTCAAGAATTTACTTTTACTTTTTTCTCTGCTATATCCTTACCTGCCTATGTATAGTGTATAATTTTATCGACAAGTATAACTTCGTATAATTACACGATCGTCTTGGGAAAGAGATCACTTATCTCTTACATCGTATGAAATAATGATTCTTCAGTTCAATGGAGTTGCCTTGTCGCCTGTTGCTGCCAATTTGGCCAATGACCAAAGCGATCGTTATTCGATATTTAATATATACGTATGTGTATAAAAAGAATAAGTAAATAAATTATAAACAGAATCGCGTGAGTTGAGGAAAGTTTTGTTTTCGTGGGTTTTAATTAACCTGTAATCAATTGATTCTTCTCCCTCTCTCTCTCTCTCTCTGTCTCTCTTTCCACTTATTTCGCGAGAGCCGAAGAGCAATCGATAATCAGTTCCCTTCGTTTTCTTCTTCTTTTTCTTCTTGTTTCTGCAACAGTTTGCTACTTCCGTATTGAAAACTTAGTTTTCCCAACGCGTTTAGCACTGTCGCCTTGAATTTTCTCTCAAATTCAGAGAAAGTAAGAGAGAAAAAATAAAAAACGAAGAAAGAAATAGAGAGAAAGAGATAAAGAAAAGCGGGGTAAACGTTGCGGCTTTCCTTTCGTTCCTGGTTCATAAATTTCACGTACCCTCTATTCGTTAAGGCTACCGTTATTCACTTTGCAGCTTCTTCTTCTCTTCTTCTTATTATGTCATACGCGTGAAATTTATGTATAATAATATTCCCGCACATACGTATTCAATCAACTTGAAGAATTGCAGAACATCTCTTCATTTTTCTCTGTATTTCTGTGGAAAAAAGTCAAACATATACGACACAAGAATTATACGAATTGTATAAAAATTATCACGCAACTATCATAATACTACTACTAATAATAATAATCGTATATAAATAAGACGATATCGACGTATGTTTTTTTTTTTTCTTCAACCTTAATATTTTTTATTTCTTGAGTTTTCTTTTAATTTGCACGTTAGGTTTTTAGTAGAATAGAGTAGTCGAGCTTTATTATTATCCCTATACACGAGGATGATTTTTCTTTCAATCCTTATCGTACACATTTATAGAATTAAGGAAAAATCTGTTATTATTAATTAACGAAGACTTCTACTTTCAAGTTTTGCGTACGGCAACATAGAATTGTCTTTATTTTTTTAAAACTGTTCGGACAATGAAGTTGTTTTTTATTTTTTCTCACGGTGCGAAAAATAAAAACGATGTTGGAGCGTTTATTAAAGATCGTTTAGGGTGTCGAGGGAGCGTTTCATGCACGTTATACAATAATGTCTGCTTCGAGTATTTTATATCACACACCTGCAAACACGTTTCACGTCCACCTATCCGACATCGATTCAGCTTCTCATTCTTTTCTAATCGCAATTTTTCAATAATCGTATAAGACACGTTTAAACATAACGTATTTCAACAACAACTTTTGCAGAATTTAATATCAATGCAATAATTATCATCTTTTTTTTCAGCTTTCAGATTCGCTCGAATGAGGGGGCTTGGATGAGAGATAATAACTGCCCAGAATTGAAAAGTGAGTATAAAGTTGAAAAAGAAAAAAAGATGCGAAAAAATTCAACTCGCTTCACAAGTTATACCTACCTACTATAATTACATCTGCGAGATATACAAATCTCAATTTATAACTACGCGCATTTTGCATAATTTCGTCAGTGCCCGCTGAATAAATTCACCCCTTGAAATTTTCATCTTTAACGCGTTATTACATATTACAATGTGGCTGCCGCACCGTAAGTGAAAGGTCGCTCGTAATACGCCAGACGTTTAATCGCTAATGTCGCAGCCACCTTCTGCAAACACTTTAAGATGATATATTATATTAGGTGGCATAATATCACATATTATCACTCTATTAACGATTATTTTATTTTTATTTATTTATTTATTTATTTTTTTTTTTCATGCATTCATTATAAATTGTATTTTTTCAGGTATATTTAGAGAAAAAATTACGTAAACATATGTCGTACAGAATGAAGTTGTAAGTGAAAGAATTTTTTTTTATACTTTAACCCTGGGAGTGAGATATTTAATAATAGTGTTATAGTTCGCGTGTTTTTATCCGCCACTGACACCAGCTAAACCTCTTTCTCATGTATTTTGGATATTTTATACAATTAAGGCATATCTAATGCAGTTGTCTGTGTTCTTGCAATTTTTATTATTTTTGTCATTATTATTATTATTATTGTTATTTTTTTTTTGCTGCCACAATTCATGAGCCACAAAGCAGCGAAAAAGAAAGAAGAAGAAAAAGAGAAAGGAAATTTTATCAAGCTTGAACGATCGTTTGTAATATTTACACATTAAGGTCATGTGGTATTCCTACCTTTACCGACCGAGCAAAGTCACCCTTTCTCTTTCGTGTATGAAATAAACAAACGAACGATAAGGGTTCAAATTTCGACGTTGCACCGGTGCAATAAATATTTAACGTAGAAAGAAGAATGGTGAATTTTCTCGGTCGATAAAGGTAGAAGTACTACATGACCTTATGCTCTGCACAACGATTTATCTGACTATGTATATAAACAGGAGATTGAAGTTAGTAACGTTAATATTGTTATCATTATTTACCGCATCATCAGACGTCTTTCCAAAATTGCGAAATAACGAGTTTTCCGCATCGTGGATCGTTAACAATAACGTTACCAACTTGATCTTCGTATACATACCGGGAAAATCTCTCGAAACTTGAAAATGAACCGCGCATGCGCGAGTTTAATCGGCTGTTCGCGCAGGCTGGCCATCCCGAGTTTTCAGCCGTCAAACTTTGTTTCCGGCGGCGATGTAGTTGATACGAATTTTCGAGGTTAGAATCTCAAATAGTTGAGGCAGCGACTCGGAAACGTTTGGGAAGCATTTGTTATCGGTTCGGAAAGTTGATTCTTCAAAGAACGGTCGGAATCCGCTGCTTACGCTCTTTGAAAATTCAAACGCACACATTTTGCGTAGGTTGGCACGCCTGCATCGCGGACGAAAATATCACTGCGGGAAGATTTCGCCGACCAATGAGATCGAATTATTTGGCGCATGCGCGGTTCATTTTCAAGATTCAAGATATTGTCCCGGTATAAACTAGGAACACTGTCCTAATATATACATATAGTACATACAGTGTGATACATTATATATGCGTCAAGAACACCCTGCCATTCGGTTGGAAACGTGAAGCGACGGGTTGAATTATAGTTTAATCATGAGACAGATATCATCCCTTATACTCCCTCCCCTCTATCGTCGAAGTCGAACGGCACTCGGCTTAGCTTTGTGCAAATCCTAATTCTTCAAGCAAGAATAATGTGATTTTACATTGAACGGTTAATCGAAACTCGTCAATAATTCTCCCGGCTGTTTTTGTATATCATCTATAATTATTTTAACAATTTTATGTTTCTTATTTTTATATTTTTTTTTTCCGTTTTTTTTTTTTTTTTGGTTTTGTAACGAATCTGCAGGACAGCTTCGAGCAAAATCTTGCATAATCTTCTTATAAGATTATTATACAATCATGATTGAAAAATTCTGAAAAATTCCGGAAGATTCCGCTCATTCAACGGATGACAATAATTGCGTTTATTACTTACGTTTTGTACATTTTCATGCAATAGTTAAATTCGCTAGGCTATTTAATTTTCATTCGAGTTCGAGGAAAGTTTGAATCGTTCGACTTGTCATCCGGGATGAATTTCACAGGGGAGAAACTTATTTTAAGGGTCGGTACCTATGTGTTATATTGTTTCTTGTTGATCCGAGTTAGGTAGAAATTCAGACTTGCCATTCAGCCCTGTTTTTATGTTACAAATACACAAATTAAGAAATCCAAGTCGCGTTTACGATCGTATAATTTTTTATCGGTATTTTTTCTCTTCATTTTTCTTGCCATCTTCAAATTTTCTCACCTTCTTAAACATTAAAATAAGTACTACACAACATTTGCCCTGCGTATCGATTGCAAATTCATTTTAATATATAACAGCGTGAAACGAGAAGCGAGTTCAATCCTGACTATATTATACGCTGTTCCAACTTTCTTTGAATTCGCTTTTCGAGCATCTGGTAAACGTAAGGACATTTATAGTATTCGAGCGCGTTTATTTGAGGCAGCAGCACGGTTTTAGAGTGAAAACTTACGTTCCGTTACTGGTACGTAGAAAATACTACGCAGTCTGTTAGAAAAAGGCGAAACAACATCCCGGATAGTGGATTATCTCTTATATTATACAAATGGTAAAATATTTCAGACCTTAAATTTTTTCACCCTCTCGCCGTTACTCCCAACTTTTATC
Source organism: Neodiprion lecontei (assembly GCF_021901455.1). Lineage (NCBI taxonomy): Eukaryota > Metazoa > Arthropoda > Insecta > Hymenoptera > Diprionidae > Neodiprion > Neodiprion lecontei. Next base: position 37,397,968 of record NC_060260.1, on the reverse strand, counting down.
CTCCCTTTCTCGGACTGAGTTAGATGAATATATAGAGGTTAACTCGTAAGAAATGAAGTGAAAAAACAAAAATAAAGATGCCTCATAAAAAAAAAAAAAAAAAAAAAAAAAAAGAGAGAGTGAGAGAGAGAAGAAGATAGATTCGGGGATTTCCGACCTGTTAAATTTTACAAACCGCGGAAAAATTGATTTCCTACTCGTACACCTTCTACATTATATTTCTACTTTATTTCTACACCTACGACAGATTATTTACACAGTCAGTCCGTTATAGTTTCAAAGTTAGAATCGATCTGTCCAATGCACCGAGTATCTGATGCATTATATATGCATAATCCTATAACATGAGGGTAACTAGAAACGTGGAGTGTAAGTGAGTGCAATAAGTCGAGTTATAAATAAATGTACAGCTGTGTGTTGTAAACTACACGCACTTATATTTATATCGTACCTATTAAATGTATATATATATTTACACAGCGCGCATGTAATGTAATGGAACTTTCAACTTTTAAGTCGCCCTTGGTTAATATTTATATTGAAAAAGTTTGACTTTGACGATGTTAAAGAGTTCAGGCACCGCGTATATGGTATGCGAACATTTAATAGCTCATGCAATAACCGACTAAACAGTTTTCATTGGAACACGTCGTCCGGGTTCGTTCTTTCTTTTTCTCTTTTCTTTTTCCCCTATCTATAAAAAGTCCATTTCACACTCTGTGCACCCTGTGGATTTTTTATTTTTATTTTTTTTTTTTCTTTTCCGTTGGTTATCAGCGTCAATTTTTCCAGCAATTTTCACCACACTGCAGATTACGGATAAATTTCAACTAAGTGGATTTTATACCGTATCATGTACTTCAAATATGTTTTCTTTCATATTTATTCGTATCAAAGTGTTTCGGATGTTTGTCGATTTCGATGTGCACGAATTAAATAGAACTGATCGAAGGAAACGAAACTCGGGAAATAGTTTCAAAAGTTTTTGCACAAACGATTTTACGCTGTTTTATTTTTAAATTTCCGATTTCATTTCGAACGCGATTGTTAAAAATGATTTTCTTGCATCCAATATTTGTTTGACAAATTACGACATCGATTCGACGTCGCTAACTTCAAGTTATGCGTGAAAAATTTCAATTAATGAAATTAAATATCCCTAATCATACTGTTTGCTGTTTTTATGCGTTTAAAAGATGCAAATAATAATAATAATGATAGCAATCGTAACTCAAAGTCAGTTTTAATTTATAAAATCGGTCAAGTCTTTTAAATAAAAAAAAAAATTTCAATCCAATTATACGAATCGGTTGATCAGTGAAGTAATTAATTTCTTTGAAGGTCATGTATTATTATACACTTTTCAAAATCCCTATCTATTCTTCGTTACATCTCACGCATGCCCTCCTCTATTTCCTTACGTATAAACTATGCGATAAGGGTAGTTTAAACAAACATATATTCATATGTATAAGAATATAAAGGGAGCCGGTTTTGCGAAAGCATAAAATAGCGTAAAACGTTGCGATCGAAGTTTTCACGTGTGTCGGTTATACGTGCGAGAAAATACATGCCGCTTTAATCGACTCTCTCTCTTTCTCTCTTTCTCTCTTTCTTTTTCTCTATTTTTCTCCCTCTCTTGCCCCTCAGCTTTATATCTAACACAGTTTTCACCCAGCACTAAAAACGCTGCGTTGTTATAATTTTATGTAATACTGTTTTAATACCTATGTTAATCAATGATTGTATTTGTATTAAATATTTACACCATTTGTTTTTTTTTTTTTTGTCATTTTTGTATACGCGTTTTGCATAGTAACCGTACAAAAATCGGCTACGATTAATAATGCCCGTTTTCATTCGTCGATTTTATCACGTAACAATTTGCTTTGAAATCTTTGTACACGAGTCAATTTTTTTTTATTCAATCGGTACTATAGGAGGAAAGTATACATACCGTATATATTATAAATGATTTGGAAACTGCGAAAGTAAAAAAAAGAAAAAGATTAAAAAATGTTGACACCACCTACAAATCGAATAAAACCTGTGAATTTTCACCTGTCAATTAATATTGAATAAATTCTCGCCTCGCGGCTTACGTTTTAAAATTACTTTCTCATTCTTTCTTTAAAAATTCACACCCCGAATGTCTAAACGTTACAAAATATCATACATTTTTACTCTCGTTTCCGTAAATTTTTTCTGACAATCATCATTTCCATACTACAACACACTCCCTTCATCCTCTTCGCTTCTCGAACATTTTTTTTTTTTTTTTTACCGGGTTATATTTTTCTCCGACGTCTATAGTCAACAGCCTGTATGGAAAGGTCCGAAAAAGAGAAGAGCGAGAGAGATAGTGGAAAAAAAAGAAAAGGTTTCAAATGGAAAGGGAGGAAAAACAATAAATTTGATTAGAAACATAACAATGAGAATTATTATTGTTATTTTCCGCTAATTAAAACCCTCGTCGAAACCTCGTTATCAAAGTAAAGCCTGCAAATCTCGTCAGGTTATAACATCCAGTCTCACATACACATACTAATTGTCTACAGTGTCTGTAAACATATTTACAATACACGAAACCGTGTAAGCTGCGCCTCCTCCAATCCTACCTATATACACACATATATATATATATATGTACATATATATATATACATGGGTAAAGCTCTGATTTAGTTACGCGGATCGAGTTTCCCGGATAAGGCAATTTACCGGGTAACGATAATCCTTTGCCTCGTATATTCTCGTAAGACCGTTTTTTTTTTTTTTGTTTTTTTCAAAATTTTTTAATTTCAATTCACTTTCTCTTTGTTGTTTTTTCTTTTGTTTCGCGAGTTTTCATCGATATTTCGACAAACCTTGACGAAATTCGATTATCTTACATTACCTCGTACGTAATGTGAAAAAAAGTAATTAGTTAATAGTAACAACAGTAACGGCATTAACGTTAATTGGTATTATTCGGAAGAATAGAAAAGCACGGATGAGAGCACAAGAATTGTGTATTTCACTTTTGAAGTTTGAACTGATTAATTATTAATTATCTGCGTTTACCTTATTTTCACTTGGTGTATTTCAAGAAAATTTGCAATAATTTACGATCTATTTTTTTTTATATTACGTGCTGATGTATTGTTGGATTATTACTTTTTTCAGTCACATTTCTGCTGCTATGTAATGCGAATAATTAGCGCGAAGTGAAAATTTGAATTGATTTATCGAATAATTTTTACTATTTTTTTTTTTTCCATTACGCTGATTTTATCACGTGACGTATAAAGTTAACATCTTACCCTGTTGAGCGTCAAAACCCTGGTTAAACGGCGTTAATCCATGCACGTTCTTTTTTTCCTCCAAATAACACAACCGTCGACGATTCACGCGAAATATTTTGTCCTTTTTTTTTTTTTTTTTTTTTAAATTATTTTCTTGCGTACTGAGGCATAATAATTAAACGATATATAAGTGCACGACAGCCGTTCATTACGAAATATGACCCAAATTTTGTTCGTTTGTTAATCAACTATCGATTGGTTGTAAATTTTTCTTTCTTTTCTTTTTATTTTTTTTTATTTATTTATTTATTTATTTATTCATTTTTTTTGCCACTCCTGTTCGCGTTTTTATCCGTTACGGGTTTTTTTATTCAATTTTTCGAATTATTTTAAACGATCACTTTTAAGCAAACGAACACCGGTCGAACACGTGGTACGCCTGAATCATATTATATACACCGACATATGCATGATATATGTATGATCGCGTACAAAAATCAATTCGACGCCAGTATGCAAGTGTACATGTATATACATATATATATATATATATAATGTATAATAACGTTCGTATCCTGTTCTCTGTATTTCTATTACATGTATAGGTATATATGTGAGACGAAAGAAAGCGATATCTTGAAACCGGAAGTTGTAATCCAACTCGTTTCTCTCTCTCTCTCTCTCTCTCTCTCTCTCTCTCTCTCTCTCTCTCTCTCCAATTAAATTTAATCAGTCGCTCGATCAGCGTTCCGCTCCCCCTTTTTTTTTTTTTTTTACATCACATTAAATTATATTTATTTTCTCTTTCCCATTATCCCCGTTGAATTTAATTCATTCTTTCTTTTATTTTTTCAAACAATCATTCAGCAGCACGTTATCATACAATCACTTCCAAGTGCAATACGACGATTTAAAAATTTATACCTCTGCATTGACATAACTATTATCAAAGAAACAGAAACACGTAATGCAGGTTGAAATCCTTGTGTAAGCCATAATTAAAATCGCACGTTAACAGTGTCAGTTATATTTAAGACATCAGAATCTCTCTATATCAACTGTACACGTGCAGATAAACTTCCTCGCATGTACGTCAATGTTTTACACATCGACTCGCATCACGTTCCGTATTTGTCCGCATGTACGTATCGTACATCATACATCATATATATATATATATATATATCTTATATATGATCTATAAATGTAGGTTACGGGCAAAATTGTGTATGCGAGGATAATCCGTCAGAGCTGACGGATTATCCTCGCGTCCTACCCGAGATAGAGAAAAGAAAGATAGACCAGCAACGAGGATCGGCGTACGATCGTACCCTTTACTTGCACCGCCACCAGCACCACCACCGCAATCACAACCACAAGCACAATCACCACCGTACCGTGCAACGGCTCTTCTTCTCGGACGGAGGATGCCCGGAGACTGTCCGTCGTCGTTTCACGAAATGCGCGCACAACCGTTGCTTGGCTACGCGCGACACACTCCTCCGATTTGCTTTACACCCCTCTCCGTCGGAGAAAACGAGGGGAAACCGCGACCCCCTCTCCAAAATCCACCCTCGCTCGGTGCCCCGCGATTAGTTGCGTCACGGTAAGGGATCCTTCCTCCCCTCCTCACCCCTTCCCTCACCGCCACAGGCATTTATGCATACACACACAGGTCATGTGCATACCTAATTGCCTTTTCGACCGTCTCTTGGGTGTTGCGTTTGAATATGTGCGGATAATGATACGAGGAGAGAGTCGTCGAAGGTATATATATATATATATATTAGGGTGTTGATGATTTTTTTCAGACCACCCCCCCCCCACATATCAACTATAAATAATTCAAAAACAATTTCATAATTCTTTCAGATTTTTATATCAATTCTAACCCGTGCCTGTAAATGGATGGATATCACCGTTTAAAATACACCTGTTTCGGATACATTCTCGGCATATATTTTATTGCAAGAGTGACGATGTTCGAATCAATCTGTAATTGCGAAGATTTAGTGAGAATTAGCGCTACTGTCTGAGAAAAAATTCACATCATCGTAACGACCAATCTCGACGAATTGCACACCCTAGAAATTTGACTGTTTCTTTTTATTTATAAGAAGTGCAATTGTTTATATAACCTGGTATGATGATGTGAATTTTTTCTCAGACAGCAGCACTAATGCTCAGTAGAACCTCACATTCGTGGATTTTTTCGAACATTTGAGGTTAGGGTCGCGTAATTTCAGATTCGTTCGCCGCAGCGCATGCGCGCGCAGTACAGAAATGAAAACTTTCAACTACTAGGACTTTAAAGTGGTCTTTTCAGTACTCCGCGTATATGGACGTAAATAAAACAAGCCCCGCAATCAGAGACGAACGCCTCTTCGCTAGTTATTATAATACCGACGTGGGGAAGAGGGGAAGTAGAAGGTGGATGAGAAGGAAACGGAGAAAAAGTTTGCGAGTGAAAAGTTTATAATCCTTGCGGGAAAGGTTTGAAAAACCGTGAATATAATGGGAAAAACCGCGAGCGAGCGAAAGCGTTCGTTGCATCGCATCATCGCCTGCTGCAACCGACGTAGCTCCAAGCTGTTCCACATTTTTCCTAACATCTCCAAATAGCGCTGAGAAACGAATCCAGCCAGCCTAGCAGCAGCAAGATGTGCCTTTTAGCGTAGCTTTAAACTCTAAACAAAGCTTCTCGATTTTTTTTTTTTTATTTTATTTTTTTTTTTACCTCCTCTCGTGAGCTGGACGAAGAAGAAGAAACAAGAAAATTGTAAGGAACGTAGAGATCGAAGAGAAGAAAGAGAACCGCCACCCGTGACGTGAAAAAAATGCATTCGAAAATATATCACTCTTTAATCGTTATCATATATTTATAGCCGAGGTGATTTTTGAATACAGCGAAGGAAAAAATTTCAACGAAATTGCAGCAGAGTTTGTATAATCGTGTAAACGAAACTGACGGTGATGAACGATTTTCAATCGTCTAATTTACACGTATACGTAATAAATTATCACATAAACACACGTAGCGGGTAATTTATGTTCCTTTTGTTTTATCGTAATGTTTGATGTATTTTTTATTATATTTTTTTTTTATTGCTCTCATTCTTGTTCTGTTCTCTTCTCCTTTATCGTACTGTTGAAGTAAACTAATTGCTGCGCTTTTGAAGAAATTTCTGTGCGATATTTTTTACCAGCTATTACAAATTGTAACTTGTCGAATGCGTTGATGAATGAAATTTCGGGCAGCTGTGTGCAGTCATTGTAAAAAAGGCAGCAAGCGGGTGATGGAGGAGAATATTTAAATGTCGTTGTACTGCTTGAAAATAATTGATTCACGCATGTCGGCATGTGCCTTGACAATCTACGGTTGAAGTTATTATAGCTTCGAGAGCTTGCACATCGACAAAGCAAAGCTTTACTCATGCCGGCCCCTTCGCCTGCAGTAACAGATTTTCAATAACTTATTGTAAGCTCAAGCAAGAGTCTCTCCGCGGAAAATTGAAACCACGCAGTTTGTTATTCTTGTTAAGTATCGATAACACGTGCAATACGTGCAATTTAAAAAGGTAAAAATAAAAAAGTTAAAGGTATGGATGCTTTTTCGAGAATTTTCCTTCTATTTTATACTTGCTGTATCCTTACCTTTTTTTTTTTTTTTTTTTTGTACAACGCATTTTTGTACTTTTATCTTTTTTCCGCCATGATAAAGTTATAGAAAAATTCTCGCAAGCTTGATTCTTACTATTTGTAAATGCAAAGCAATCTTCGTTACAAGAAATACGGTATTTGAACAAGTTTTTTTTTACTTTTTATGCTTGTGTATGCGTACATGTATGTAAAAAAAAAAAAAAAGAAGGAATTTACACAGATCGTATTGTAAGAGAAAAAATAAGTCAAGAACAAACAAATCATACGAAGTATAGATTTTGATACAAAATCTGACTATAAAGGATTTATCCTTCGGGAATTTTGTCGAGGTCATTCTCGTTTTACGAGAAAGTTGTCACAGTTATAGACGTTATACACTAGGGTGATTCAAAAAAAAAAAATCTAATTTTTTTTTTCTTCCAAACAGGCTCAAAAGTTTCTTTTGGATGTAAAAAAATTATTGTGAAAATATGAGCCCTCAATATTAATATTAAGATAGTCCTCATCGCATTTTTGTAATTCCCATAAGAATAACATGGGAAAAATTATTTTTGCTTCTTCTGATTTTTATACCGTTCATACAACTGATTGACTCATAAATCGCTTTCATAATCTTCATAGAGAATTGAACGCTCTACAAAAAAGGTTTGATAACATTTTTTTATTAGTCCACGCGTTCAAAAGTTATTGAAGATCGAAGTTCAATTTTTTAAAAATTTGATCGAATTTAGTGAATTACACCGAAACTGTTGGTTTTGGTGACAAATTAAGGATCAAATATTTCGTCAAACATTAAGGGGGATAGCCACTGTGAAATTTCAAAAAAATAAATTTTTTTTTTTTTGCTTTAAATGAAAGTTTATACTTTTAAAAATATATGTTTAAAATTTTATATTGAAATTCCAAAAAGTTTTCGAGTTATAGCCATTTTAGTAACAACGCGTAAGCCTACCGTAGCTATAGCGCGCTCCGACGAAACTCCTTTTTTCTCGAAACTACTTTTTTCAAACTGGTCGCAACTATAATTTGCACAAATATGAACCGATTCGCAATTTCTTTTTTTTTTCTTAATTGTCTATTCAGTGGCTAAGGTTGCACGTAGGGGATTTTGAAAATTTTGATTTTTAAGATTTTTTAAGTCTGTTTAAATGCAGAAAAAAGAGATAAAACAAAAAAATTTTTAATAAGTCGCCATTTTTTTTTAAATCAAAATTTTCAAAATCCCCTACGTGCAACCTTAGCCACTAAATAGACGATTAAGAAAAAAAAAAGAAATTGCGAATCGGTTCATATTTGTGCAAATTATAGTTGCGACCAGTTTGAAAAAAGTAGTTTCGAGAAAAAAGGAGTTTCGTCGGAGCGCGCTATAGCTACGGTAGGCTTACGCGTTGTTACTAAAATGGCTATAACTCGAAAACTTTTTGGAATTTCAATATAAAATTTTAAACATATATTTTTAAAAGTATAAACTTTCATTTAAAGCAAAAAAAAAAAAATTTATTTTTTTGAAATTTCACAGTGGCTATCCCCCTTAATGTTTGACGAAATATTTGATCCTTAATTTGTCACCAAAACCAACAGTTTCGGTGTAATTCACTAAATTCGATCAAATTTTTAAAAAATTGAACTTCGATCTTCAATAACTTTTGAACGCGTGGACTAATAAAAAAATGTTATCAAACCTTTTTTGTAGAGCGTTCAATTCTCTATGAAGATTATGAAAGCGATTTATGAGTCAATCAGTTGTATGAACGGTATAAAAATCAGAAGAAGCAAAAATAATTTTTCCCATGTTATTCTTATGGGAATTACAAAAATGCGATGAGGACTATCTTAATATTAATATTAAGGGCTCATATTTTCTCAATAATTTTTTTACATCCAGAAGAAACTTTTGAGCCTGTTTGGAAGAAAAAAAAAATTAATTTTTTTTTTTTGAATCACCCTATTATACACGCTTGTAGGCGTTGATAGGTTAAAAATGTCGTAAAAATGACGATGGAAATCGCGTTACAGTAGCAGGAACAATGGTAAATAGTAAAATAGCGGAGCATGTACACGTGCAGGGACGACACATGGCAGTTTCGAGCCCGAACCCGAGGGGTTTGCATCCCCATCCCCCCCCAAACCACCCCCTTCTCTACTACTTTGCAATACTGCAGCACCAAGAGCTGGCCTTTTGCCAAACCTGGAACAATAAACCCCGGAACAGCCATTCTCTGTATATACATCTACGTATAGAATATGCGCAAATAGGATTATCTTAAAACGGGAAACGGTATAGGACGAAGTAGGCAAAAAAGGATTACGAGAAAGAAAGAAGAACAAAAACAAGCCGGAAAAAATGTTTTTTTTTTTTGGGTTACTTTTTTGGTTTTTTTTTTCCACCGCGAAAAGGTAAGAGTCTGTCGATCTGTACGGGAAACTTCCGCGATGATTTCGAAAATGACCGAGTTGAAAATCTGAAACCGATAGGACTTGGCGGCCAAATGAAAAAAGTTTTGAAGGAAGAGTTGGAGGAAAAAAAAACATTGTGAGAAAAAGAAAATTTATGCATTCAAAAAAAAAAATATAATAAAAATACGCAATTTCGGTGAAACATGATGGTCTGTTTGGGAAAAGTAACAAGGAGGAAAAAGTATGTGTTTGTCGGTAAAACATTGATAATCGATTTATTTCTGGTAGAATCGGAAGTTCTAATTTAACGGGGCACGACAATTTTTCATGTCCATCATCTGATTGTAAAATCCTGCAAGTTTCAAACTTTTTCATTCACTCGCTTCTGAGATCATCGTGACATTTTTCTAAAGACCTGTTTTTTCGAATCTGGTAGTTCGAAAAGGTAGAGATTCGTTGGAATTACAAAAATTAATTTTTGATCGAAACAAATATTTTCCTCGCATCGCCGAAGGTGATGTAAAGTAAAAATGAAAATAGACGGTAAAAGAATCGACGATTCAAAACTAGGCCAGGAGATTCAATTTCTTTGTTGATTATTGGTCAAATTTTGGTGTGATCTGAAAAATTGCAATTTCGATCTTCTGAAAAACTTGATTAAAGGACAGGGAATTTTGGAATCGAATTAATTATTGTTCTGACTGAAAAGTGCATAAACAATGCAGAATTCTAAATCCGTTTTATGCATGGATTTGTTTGCAAAATGAATCTTTAGCTACCGTTCTACAATAATTTTTCTCTCGCATAAATATGCTGTTGATTCGAAGGAAACGTCTCGGAAGCGGATATCGCGATTTTCGTTGTAATTAGGAGTAATCCGTAGACTTTTTTTCCAATGCCCTGAGCATTGTGGCGATTGTTTTCTTCGTGTTTCGGGTGAAAGAGAGAGAGAGAGAGAGAGATAGGATTGTGTCTCCCTGTTTTTATCACACAGCCTAACCTAATTCCGTAGTCCTGCATGCCGAGTTGAGGAGAAGCCAACGAGGCGGAATAATGTTTTAACGCCTGCTTAGGAAAGAAAAGGAGAAGTCGAGAAGAAGAAGGGAGAAAAAATTAACAAGGGAAAATGAGAAAGGAAGAAAATCTGAAGAAGGAGAAAGAGAGAGAATGAAGGATATGTGTTATATATAACGATCCGCTACTTTCGAGTTATTAACTATCGTAAGAAAAAAAGTGTTGAAGAGTTTTAACGTTGAGTAACTTTTAAAAATTTATTATATACGTTATGTATGTATGTGTGTGTATATATATACATGTATAGAAAAATCTGCTGCCCTTAAAAGAAGAGTGAAATATTTTTATTTCTTGTGAAAAAAACCGAGAGATGGCTCAAAGCTTTAAGTTGAGTTAAAATTGTGGAAGAGTAAAGTGTATTTCGACATTTTCGAAAATAACTCGGGAACAGTTCAGCTGATTTCTTTAAAAATCCTAAACAGCTTTAAATCGGGTATATTTGTGATTTGTTCATTTTAGATATCGTCGGTCAAAAATTTGATCGCAAACTCAGATGTTAATGTTAAAATAGTCGGAGGTGATTCTTCAGATTTCAAAACGTCAGGATCTACTGAAATTTCAACTTTCCGCTTTCGGGGTAATCATAATATCGTAATAACTTCTTATTCCGAATAAAGAGAGGCGAGAATTTGGAAAAAAGTGAAAAAAAAAAAAAAAAAAACGAATCAAGCTGACCGGGAGAATTCGCTCCAAGACTAACCGGTCATTACATTCGATATTCGTTTACGATCGAGGCTCTGTTTTGCTGTGGCCGATAAATGACAATACAACGAGGCAACGCGTCAGTCAATGCTGGCAGTTAGCCAGACCAAGTCTGTTCGGTTCGCAATATCCATAAGCGAAGTGCAAGTGTATAAAGGAAGAGCAAAAGGAAAAGAAGAAAAAGACGAAAATAAATGTCTTAGGTCTCTTTATACGATTATATCTCCATACATATGCAGCAGTTAAGCGTCGAAACTAACACAATTCCACGAGATTTTTGGAGAAAACTTCACGCCGCGTAAATTTTGTGCGTAATATTTTTCTGTAAACCTTGTACAGAAGAAAATAACATCGAAACGGCGTTTGCTTGATTTTTAACAATTTCTTCCGACCAAACCTGTCACAACATTTTTTTTTTTTTCATTTGATCCTTTAAAATACTCAGGAATTTCTTTCCGGGCGTTTGGCGAGTTTGGCGATTTAAAAAGTTTCAGCCTTCACACGTTCTTCAACAGAACTCGGCTAACAACAAGTTACCGTAATATAACAACTCCAACTGGGCTAGTAGTAAAGCCGGCGTTTCACCGGCCTGCGGTGGCAGTCACAGTAGAACGTGCCGTTTTGGGTCAGGCATATATAACGTAATAATGTAAGCGACACGCGCGTCCGCGAATTTCCATGCCCTTAATTTCGCGATTTCGTGATGTCGCAGGATGAATTTAGATCGCCTACACCCGTTTATTATATTACTGCTGTTTATTGTATTATTCACTGAGAAAAATTTCACTCGTTCCTGTAACTAGAAAAATTCAGCAAAACTGGTATCGTTAAAAAAACCCTTCGAATATCGTTGGAATCCCTTAAAACGAGGTACGCCTAACCATTTTGCGCTATCGTCGATCCTTTTTTGGTTATTCCAACGCAAAATCAGTATGTTCGGTTTACTCAACTTTTTTAGTTAAACAAGGCTTTAACGTCAGTTTATTCCTGCACAAGCATTAAATTTTCGCAACGGTTGCAAGAAATTACAGCAACGTTGATCGTAACGAGAAAGAACGGTAACGAATAACAGACTTTTCGGTAACGGGTAGAAAACTAATTTTAATTTACTACCTAGGACTATATTTTTCGATTGTCGTAAAGAAATGAAAAATTTCCCTCAGCGCGTAAAAAAAAAAAAAAACGTCATTCCTCGTCTCGTATTTACCTCTTTAATCCTTTAATCCGCGTATCGATCGTCCAGTGTTCGTGAATCGTTTAAACGGTTTTTCGGCGGATGAGTTCGCGTGGCGTTTCGTCGAACCAGTTTGGTCGAAAATAAGTGAAGGGATGAGAAAGCTCCGAGGGGTTTCAGGGGCTGTTGCTGGTTTATCGCGTGTATCACGTAGTTCAGGATAGGTGACGCGAACCGGTCGTCGAGGCACTCGGCCGGATTGGTAGATACCATTCGATCTAGGCTCGCCATTGGGCGTTGCATAGAATCAGGGTACTTCGTGTGAAAGCTGCCTTGTGCGGGGTTGGGGGATGGCCTACGGACTGAGCTGGCACACCTGACCGCTCGATAACTTCGCCTTATATACTCCATTTTCGATTCGGTGTTTATCTACCGTCTGCTGGTATTTACGTCAATAATACCCGGCGTGTGTACGACACGCGTAGCGATTCTCGAAAATCATAAAATCGTTACGTTTTACTCGTAAATCTCTTTTCATCCTACAATGTGTATCGGCTGCGTACGTTACCTTCTAACGTTTTAGCCTCCCGCACTTTCTTGCCTGCACTTAGCGCCGGCTGCGCAACGATAGATAACATTATTTATTACCGTAATAATCTCAGGAACGTACATATATCTATATTTATATATATATATATACATATAAAACATGCTCGTTGAATGTGTAATTATTGTAGAAAAATTTTATACGCTAAAATTCAATTTATATTTGAAAAGAAAATACAAGTCTCAGACTCTTGTTGTCAACCGATGTTAAACGAGAGAAAAAAAAGAAACGCAATTTCCATAGCTGCTCGAACTGAATTTCGATACAAGCTTTATGTACGGAAAAGCTTGCACAGTTTTGCAGGTACATAATCGTATGAACTTGTGTATTTTATTGGGCATTTTGGCGGCTATTTAAAGGACATGTTATAGCTGTACAAGGCGTGGCTTGTCTGCATCTAGATAATTTTTTTACTTTATATATATATATATACCTATTCGCTCATACGTGTCATGCAGTTATAATTTAACACTCCGCAAACGAGAAGTCTGTAAAAATCTATAAAATAAAGGAGCTGTTTCATTCGCATTTAGTACAGGGTGTGTTCCGTGCGTATGTATATTCATTAATCCCCATAATATGAGTACCTGTATAAGAATGTAAAGATTTATGCATGGTTTAATGGAAAACGAACGGTGAGAGAGATCGATTGTAAATAATAATTATTTCCTCGGAGTACAGCGTATTATTGAACGTTAAAAAAATTGCAGCCTTAGGTTATACGCGTATTATACGCGTATTGTGTGCGTATCGGCATGTAACGATAATTTTTTCCGTCCTACCCATGAATGTAATGTCGGGTAAAACAAGACGACACGCCACGAGGAGGACACGGCGGTTCGATATATTAATGTAAACTACGCGGTGTCATTCGACTAATCGAATTTTTGCGTGTCACACGAGACTCCCTCGATATTCACCCCGCGGAACACAGAGGGTTCGGATATTCCGTTATTTCGCTTCGCGTATAAAGCGTTGAAGAATTCGTTTAAAAACCTTGCTGTAACAGGTATAAACCGTACGGTTACGCGCCTGTCCTTTGTCACATTGTGAAGGAAAGACATTGATTTACAAAAGTGCCGGTAATTAAAAAACAGATAATAATAGTGATAATAATAAGACGAAAAAAGTAACGAGGAAGTGCAAAAGGAAGAAATGAAAACGGAAGGCGGCAACCGACCTGCCGAGCATCGATTTGGAAAGTGAAACCTTTCTTCTGTTCCGTCGGTTTATATTTTCTTCTTGCTCTACCCGTCAGCCCATTTGACGTCAGACCAAGTTGGAAACTGCGCACGTTGCTATTCCGAAGACTGTCAAACTCACGCGACGAGTTATATACCATCGGCCGATCCGACGTTGAGTATAAACCAATCTTGAAACGGTACGAAAAATTTGACGCATGAGATGACACGTGTATATTTTATGTATAATAATATACATCCACTCCGGATATACGTAAATTATCACCAATTCCGTTATATCGGTGGAGAAAGAATTATTTATTTCAATATTTTTTACCTACTGAAATATTACTATATATATACATATATATATAGTATATATTCATATTTATACTGGGTAAAATTCTAGGTCCAATTGTAAACATCGATTGAATTGTTAACGAGGCTGGTCAAAGTCATTCGAGATAAGGATTGATGCTTTTTTTCCGATTGCTTTGACGTTTGAACTGAATTTTCATTCGAAATTGAATCCGAAATAAGAAACATGTTTTATTCAAAAGTTGAGACATTTTTTTACCGAACCACTTGAAATGTCTATCGTTGAATTTTTGCTGTCTGGAATCGAGCGATTTAAATTTTTAAAAAAAGTTGAAAACGAAAAAAACAAAAGAAAATTTACGCACATGAATTTTTCGCTTCAATTAAACGGAAGGAAATTTTCAATTCCGAACTTCATTGCATTTGAATTTACTGTAATGATTTTCATTCGTATGATGGTCACGAATTTTTAGCTACTTATTTTCCTACCAGTTGTTTCTTTTCTTGTCTCCCCCCATTTTTTTTTTCTTACGAATACGGTAGTTTCGGTCAGTTTCCGGTATATTTGGTAATACCGTTTATGCGGCAGGTATATACGTAGCACTGTCGGTTATTTCGTCAGTCTGGCCATTTCCGTTTCGTTTTTCTACCCAGAGGATAATTCCTGACGTACGGATATATACGCGGGTGGTCAGATACTGTTTTATTCATTTTATATCTTTGGCTGATGTCTGCAAACCTTTTGCACACACACACACTCGCGCACACACATACCGCGTATAACACACCTCAAACGTGTACGAATTTCCGTCCGAAATAAAAGGCGCACCGTGTGCAGGATACAAGCTTTTTCGTACATGTGACGTGTATAAGACGAGGCATAAAAATTCTTTTGTGAAAACGAAAATTTGTAAAGATCACAAAGGTCAGAGTATAATTGAAAGTGAATTTCAAATTTCGTACGATCAGGTTTTTTGACCGTGATTTTTTTGAAAGCCTGTACGAATCATATTATACATTTATTAGTTATTCAATTATCATCTTGCAATCATTTCAAATACTATCTTTATCGTCGTTATATGCGTCTGTGTGGGATGAAAAAATTTCATAAAAATAGATCTTATTGTTTGCTCAAGAATACTAAATCTTGAGTGTGATCAGTATAAATAATTCACGTTGTATATTATACCGCTGTAACATATACAGCGGAAGTACGAAAATATTAGCGGTGAAATTATGTAAGTTGGTCGCTGTGTAGGCAGGATCCGACATAACTGGCGAAAGCTATTAAAAACAAAGATAATAAATTTAAAAAAAAAAAGATAAAGAATACACAAACAACAGAGGAACGATTACTAATCGGTTAATTCGAGAGAGAACAATTTCTTTCACCAAATCTGTATACGAATATAAGTAACAATGTCGGTATTCGGTATATTTCATTCAAATATCGAATGCAACCGTCAGGTCAACGTTACAAACCACCATAAACATTAGATTGATCCAACCTGGCTTCACTATTTGTAACAACTGACGATCATCCGGTGAAATTGGCGGGAAAGCACGCTATAATAGGAACGTACTACCCTGAATGATGGATACTTCTACGGGAGCCGGAAATTCTTTGAAAACCCGAATATATATATATATATATATATATATGTGTGTGTGTATATGTATGTATCTACCTATGTACCAGATAGATATAGAAGTCGAACAACGACTGCGTGTGCTTCGGGGGCCACTTTTCCGTGCCGGAATTCCCCCTGTCGAGCAGAGGGGTTGCAGGGGGGGTGATGATGATAAGGGGGGTTGAGCGAAGCAGAAGCAGCACGCTCGGGGAGATTCACCGCTGTCAAATTATCGCCGTGTGACTTGCAAGCTTTGGAAATGCCACGTGGAAAACATTCTCAACGTTACTTTTCCCAGTCCACCCTTATTTACAAAATTATATACCTTCCCGTAGACACCTATGTGTACATAGCATTAAGCCTAACCTAATATTTCAAAAATCATTTTTTATCCTCGCGAGAAGCGTGTCGTTGGGTTTCACGAATGTATAGGAATTCAAAATGGCGGATTCGGTTTTTAAAATCGATGGAAAACTCGCTAGTTTCACGGCAATCGATCGAGTGCGAAATATCAGTCCGTAATTTTGAATCTGTGAAAAGAACAGGCGATTTCGGTGAAGTTACAGGATCGCGAAGCTATGTAATACGCTGCGAAGGAAACCGAACGAAGACTGTATAAAAACACGGTAAAGTCGAGCTGTGTAATATCGCGGTATTCTAATGGCCGGATTAGATGAATAGGCGATAAGTTGAGTTGGGTTATAGGTTAGGGGAACGGTGGAATCGGGACGGAATATACCGAGAGAGGGTCTACTGTAAGACCATGATTCACTGCTTATGGCATATCGGTGGGTTTGAATTAGTCAGAAGAAACGAGAATTCGAGCAACGAAGCGCGGGATCTAAAAATAACGTAACTGACTGTAAGGTGCATCTATCTATATCTTCTTAGTTCATGCATATTTAACCCTGGTTTGGAATTGCTTCCGTCGCTATACACCAGTTATCACAGTGACGTCGACGCGGTTGTTTCACCCCCTAACAGTAGGTATGAACGTCACTGGGAAATGATCTAGTGGATTTTCCACGAGGTTACATCTACGCCATGAATATCTGCTTTGCTTTCCGATGCTCTCTGCACAAATTCCGACGAATTCTCAAATAATTGCATTCGTTATTGTCGCTAGCACAGCCCAACTCTTCCGGCATTCGTTTTGGGTCAAGGGGACTCGACTGGTGTCATAGTTAACTTTGACTAATGATGGGGAAACTGATGTACATTCAACGTACGCAATCACGTTGTGCACGATATTATTCACCAAACAAACCGAATTCTTTGTACCTCCCTGGAGGAAATTAAATCCGTGATAGATCGCTCGATCGAGGTTTTCTTTTGTTTGATGAGAACTGAAGAAATGGTCATTTCAAAAGAAAAATCATCAATTTCTTCTCGCAGCTTCGAACTCTCTGCAAAAGAAATCTCTGTCTCGGAAACATTGGTAATATTTATAAACGTTGGTATTTTTTTTTTTTCTTACGTATTGTTTCTGGAAAATAGTGATTTTTACTGTTGAGATTTTTCATCCGTTTTATCCGCTTATCGACTGTAAAATGTTACGACGGTTATTCGATCATCTCTGGTAAAATTGGAACCAAATTGGCGAAACGATTTGCTAACAATTGCAGGACATTTGTTCGGAAAGTGATTGGATCAAATTTTCATTACATCTTCCGTTCTTTCTTTGATAAAGTCTGCAGCAGAAAATTTAGTTCCTTTAGTTTTAATTATTTGTAGAAATAATTATACAACGTTAGTTTATCGAATCTATATTTTTCTCCTCATTTGTCGAGAGTTGAACTCGTTACGTAACCTGCGATCGTCTTGTTAGCCCGTTTAAAGCGATCGTTAAAACTTTCTTCTCTCCTACCAAGCGAAAACTATGCTGTATTATAACCTAGATGTAATAATTGCTTTGTGAAAAAGGTAATTGCGTAACCTACATAGATCAAAAAGTCTGAATCTTGACTTGTTAATTGACTGTACTTGAACATTTCAAACTATACGATTCTTGTGTAAGAATCAAACATTTTTCAAATTCACGTACAGTGATTTTTCTCGGTTACACCATTTTCGCAAGTTTTTTTTTTAAATACAATTCTCGTACAGCCAATTTTTTTCTTTTTTTATATCTCTTTTCAAGCAGGCGTCGCGGAGCTTGACGTGTAAAAACAAACAGATTCGTTCTACAATCGTTGGAGAATTTTTAAATCAGCCTTCCCTGTGAATTATATACCTATGGTAGTATATGCTGTTTATTGTGTAATATGATACATAATTATATACAGCAAAGTATATAATATACGAAAAGACTGTACGCGAAGCTGCAACGTCGTTATCGCGTGGTTGGCATGCGGTAGGTCATGTTTCTTCTTCGTAATGAACCCATGCCAACAACCTACAGTAGCAAGTCTCTCTTCGTTGAATCATCCTGCAGAGCATCCGGTGTGCGAAAGCTTCATTTTCCATTATCTATTTCTTCTCGCCGTCGCGTCGTAGGTTTTTTGTTTGTTGCTTTCTCTCTCTTTCTTTTTTTTTTTCTTAAATTTCATTCTTATTTCCGCATTTTCTCTCATTACTCGTTATTTCACCGTCCTGAAAACGTTCCGTTCCCTCGTACAGCATGTTCGTCTTACCTCACGATATGCTAACAAGGAGGAAAATTGGTCTTCCTCATTATTTCGTTTTACTCTTGACCTCCTTCACTGATGAGATCTGAAAAAATAACTTTTATTAACCCGTTATACCGTCCCCGTATAACTTGGACACTCAACGACGTCCAGGAAATTGAGTGGCTCTTATCCCTTCTTCTCGTTACCGTACTACCCTCTACGCTACAACCTCTCCACGAATGGTCGGCGTAAAATCTTTTATTGTGAAATTATGTGCGAGGCCCTACTGCGGAAGGTCGAAATGGGTCAGCTGGGTGTGGTGTACCAATTCACAAACCGTCCAAGCTCAGACCTCCAGGTAAAGAACCCTGTAAACTAATTCACGTTCACGATAGGTAAAGCAAAGCGAGTTGAACGGTGCGCCGCATGATTAAAACAGTTTTCGCTTCTTGAGGATTTCGAAACGTTTGATATAATAGAACACATTGCGAAACTTGGGTGTGAAGGTTATACGAAATTTCTACGCCTTGTTCCAGGTTAGTAAGGATGATGGTGGGCGGTGTGCCGAGCGGCAAAATGCGACGGGCCCTGATGGTCCTCATCCTGGTTATGGGGGTCCTTTTCATAGCGATGTACGCCCGGACGCCTCCGATTGTATCACTTCAGCCTTTCACTGCCAGAAGGTAAGAATCTGCGTAATATCAAGGATCGAAAGGCATCCTCACGACATTACATTACATTCATGGGAAGATCAGAGATACATGATTTGTTTCGTTCGAAAAAGATCACCATGCACGTATGCGATGATTGTTTAGCGATTTGGGATTTGGTATCAGGTGCCGCAGGTTAATTTAACGCGGTGATCGGTTTAATTGTCCGCGTAATTTCAAACATGTTTCGCCAGTTATATAGTCGAGCATTATAAATGTTATGTACGCTTAATGACGTCGTATAATGTTCGCTTTACTTCGTGGATTTGGCTGTATATATATATATACGTTTGTGTGAAGTGTAACTTGTGCGTATAATAACGGGTGTCAGATCTCCGGCCAATTGAAATGCGTAAGACGGACTCGCGAAATGTGCAGTTATTGAATCGTTTTTTTTTTTTTTTTTTCTTCTCTCTCTCATCATGCCAGTAGTTGAAAATTCAAGCTGTTTCTATTGAATTAATCTCGAATAAATTGCTTTATTACCTTGAGATGAATGCGTGCTTACCCAGGAGTACATGGCATGTTAGTTCGTATCATTCTCATTGTTATTCGTAATTTTATTGTGTTAGTTGTAATTAAAAAAAATATAAACACAAGGATCATCAAGGGGCCATCTAACTCTTCGCAAGTCGTAGAATACTTTTCTATTTTTGCATCCTTTGTAAAATAACTGCATTTCGGTCTTAAGCAATGGTGTGTAACCGAATAATCTACCAAATTGATTACCGATAAGGACTTTGTATTATTATCATAAAAAGAGATTTGTTCTCCTAACAAAAGTCGGAATTGTGGCTTTCGCTCTCTGTGTTTTATTTTGCTAGGACGAGTTGACAAGTTCGTGAAGCATTACTTTTTACAAAATTTTCACTCTCGTTGTGTACTGAGAATGTTCATTCTTGTTGAGTATGGTGAGAAAGACTACGTCAAACCCGCTCGAATAAAATGACAGTTTGATGTCCCGTTGATATGATTCAAATAGAGAAAGTAAAAAATTATATGGATATATATATATATATATATATTCCAGTAGTTGAAACCTTGATGAAATAAACAACTTTCATTGATCAAATGTAAATATCCTGAAGATATAGTAATGAATTACAGTCTGAAGCAGTTGCAACATTTGGTGACTTTCATGGGCAACAACCATACTTCCGAAAGTCCGGAAACGAAGCTATATGAATATTCGGAAATACATAGGTAATCAGTTCGACAATTGACAAGCTAGAAAACGTAAAATTCTATCATTTATCAAAACTTTCAGAAACAATTCCACTATGACGTATTTATGTGTACATGTGTAGTTTATTATTAATTCGTTCTTCCTTTTTCACATTGAAAATTTTCACGAAACTTTTTGCATTGCTTATTCGTCTTGTGCTAATTACTCGAACATGTTTTTCTAGATTTTCTAGATTCATCCCATTTTACTGAAATATTACGGAATCATTGATTTATACACAGTTTTCTGAAACAGAATGAAAAAAAAAGAAACGAGAAAGAACTGTGGTGGTGGAAATGTGGTCAGAAATCATTCCTCTGGTTGTGAAATCAGGATTGTTTACGTTTAGATTAAAGTTAAATATAATAGCTATAAGCGATCTGAATATTTAGAATAATTTATATATCTCGATATGTATCCGTATGCAATATTAATCATTCAAGGCGCATTATGTTTTTTTGCTAGCTGTATTTTCATGATAACTTCATGTATATGTTTCAAATATGCTATATGTTATGTATGTACATTGTATCGCAGACAAGATTTCAAGCCATCCTGCAATGCTTACATTTTGCAAGCAATGGAAATTGCCCCTTTTATTCAATAATGATCCTTGGTGAATAAGAAAACATCTCTGACGTAAATTACGTCTATAATTTATCCTTCTGAAATCCATGCTAAGTCGCTTTGATTGAATTGCAGTATTTTGTGTCATGTGTCTCACATCGTCATATCTATGTAAGATTTGTATTCTGCTGCAGTATGATTTTAATAAAGAGTACAAAACTACAAGCAAGTTTTTTATGAAAGCGTTGTCTTGTAGGTACTGTATTATGTATATAGTTGAATTTTATTCACTCAGAATTGCGAGGAAAATTGGGTAGCAAAATTGACCTATTTCTAGAATTTAATGTCTCTCACAGAAAAGATACGCAGGAAAGATCAGCAGCAAAAAAAATGACGAAACAGAGACTTTCGTTTTTTGGCTCTAACTTTTGGTGCGTTGATCGCATCTTGTTCGGACTGCGCCCAATCGATTTCTCTCGAAAAATGACGTCAGAATAGTGCCACAAAGAACTTATTCCAGCAATTTTCAAAATCGCGAAAATTTTCGTCAAAAAAGGAAAGGGGTTAGCCTTACTTTTTTTTTGGGCAAAAAATCTTTCATCCCAGAATCGATCTGTATGACCCTCTGTCGACTAATTGGACCCCCAGGAACGCAGAAAACGCACCAGAAAGAGCGTAGGACCAACGGCCAAAAAGATACGCAGGAAAGATCAGCAGCAAAAAAATGACTAAACAGAGACTTTCGTTTTTTGGCTCTAACTTTTGGTGCGTTGATCGCATCTTGTTCGGACTGCGCCCAATCGATTTCTCTCGAAAAATGACGTCAGAATAGTGCCACAAAGAACTTATTCCAGCACTTTTCAAAATCGCGAAAATTTTCGTCAAAAAAGGAAAGGGGTTAGCCTTACTTTTTTTTTGGGCAAAAAATCTTTCATCCCAGAATCGATCTGTATGACCCTCTGTCGACTAATTGGACCCCCAGGAACGCAGAAAACGCACCAGAAAGAGCGTAGGACCAACGGCCAAAAAGATACGCAGGAAAGATCAGCAGCAAAAAAATGACTAAACAGAGACTTTCGTTTTTTGGCTCTAACTTTTGGTGCGTTGATCGCATCTTGTTCGGACTGCGCCCAATCGATTTCTCTCGAAAAATGACGTCAGAATAGTGCCACAAAGAACTTATTCCAGCACTTTTCAAAATCGCGAAAATTTTCGTCAAAAAAGGAAAGGGGTTAGCCTTACTTTTTTTTTGGGCAAAAAATCTTTCATCCCAGAATCGATCTGTATGACCCTCTGTCGACTAATTGGACCCCCAGGAACGCAGAAAACGCACCAGAAAGAGCGTAGGACCAACGGCCAAAAAGATACGCAGGAAAGATCAGCAGCAAAAAAATGACTAAACAGAGACTTTCGTTTTTTGGCTCTAACTTTTGGTGCGTTGATCGCATCTTGTTCGGACTGCGCCCAATCGATTTTTCTCGAAAAATGACGTCAGAATAGTGCCACAAAGAACTTATTCCAGCACTTTTCAAAATCGCGAAAATTTTCGTCAAAAAAGGAAAGGGGTTAGCCTTACTTTTTTTTTGGGCAAAAAATCTTTCATCCCAGAATCGATCTGTATGACCCTCTGTCGACTAATTGGACCCCCAGGAACGCAGAAAACGCACCAGAAAGAGCGTAGGACCAACGGCCAAAAAGATACGCAGGAAAGATCAGCAGCAAAAAAATGACGAAACAGAGACTTTCGTTTTTTGGCTCTAACTTTTGGTGCGTTGATCGCATCTTGTTCGGACTGCGCCCAATCAATTTCTCTCGAAAAATGACGTCAGAATAGTGCCACAAAGAACTTATTCCAGCACTTTTCAAAATCGCGAAAATATTCGTCAAAAAAGGAAAGGGGTTAGCCTTACTTTTTTTTTGGGCAAAAAATCTTTCATCCCAGAATCGATCTGTATGACCCTCTGTCGACTAATTGGACCCCCAGGAACGCAGAAAACGCACCAGAAAGAGCGTAGGACCAACGGCCAAAAAGATACGCAGGAAAGATCAGCAGCAAAAAAATGACGAAACAGAGACTTTCGTTTTTTGGCTCTAACTTTTGGTGCGTTGATCGCATCTTGTTCGGACTGCGCCCAATCGATTTCTCTCGAAAAATGACGTCAGAATAGTGCCACAAAGAACTTATTCCAGCACTTTTCAAAATCGCGAAAATTTTCGTCAAAAAAGGAAAGGGGTTAGCCTTACTTTTTTTTTGGGCAAAAAATCTTTCATCCCAGAATCGATCTGTATGACCCTCTGTCGACTAATTGGACCCCCAGGAACGCAGAAAACGCACCAGAAAGAGCGTAGGACCAACGGCCAAAAAGATACGCAGGAAAGATCAGCAGCAAAAAAATGACGAAACAGAGACTTTCGTTTTTTGGCTCTAACTTTTGGTGCGTTGATCGCATCTTGTTCGGACTGCGCCCAATCGATTTCTCTCGAAAAATGACGTCAGAATAGTGCCACAAAGAACTTATTCCAGCACTTTTCAAAATCGCGAAAATATTCGTCAAAAAAGGAAAGGGGTTAGCCTTACTTATTTTTGGGCAAAAAATCTTTCATCCCAGAATCGATCTGTATGACCCTCTGTCGACTAATTGGACCCCCAGGAACGCAGAAAACGCACCAGAAAGAGCGTAGGACCAACGGCCAAAAAGATACGCAGGAAAGATCAGCAGCAAAAAAATGACGAAACAGAGACTTTCGTTTTTTGGCTCTAACTTTTGGTGCGTTGATCGCATCTTGTTCGGACTGCGCCCAATCGATTTCTCTCGAAAAATGACGTCAGAATAGTGCCACAAAGAACTTATTCCAGCACTTTTCAAAATCGCGAAAATTTTCGTCAAAAAAGGAAAGGGGTTAGCCTTACTTTTTTTTTGGGCAAAAAATCTTTCATCCCAGAATCGATCTGTATGACCCTCTGTCGACTAATTGGACCCCCAGGAACGCAGAAAACGCACCAGAAAGAGCGTAGGACCAACGGCCAAAAAGATACGCAGGAAAGATCAGCAGCAAAAAAATGACGAAACAGAGACTTTCGTTTTTTGGCTCTAACTTTTGGTGCGTTGATCGCATCTTGTTCGGACTGCGCCCAATCGATTTCTCTCGAAAAATGACGTCAGAATAGTGCCACAAAGAACTTATTCCAGCACTTTTCAAAATCGCGAAAATATTGGTCAAAAAAGGAAAGGGGTTAGCCTTACTTATTTTTGGGCAAAAAATCTTTCATCCCAGAATCGATCTGTATGACCCTCTGTCGACTAATTGGACCCCCAGGAACGCAGAAAACGCACCAGAAAGAGCGTAGGACCAACGGCCAAAAAGATACGCAGGAAAGATCAGCAGCAAAAAAATGACGAAACAGAGACTTTCGTTTTTTGGCTCTAACTTTTGGTGCGTTGATCGCATCTTGTTCGGACTGCGCCCAATCGATTTCTCTCGAAAAATGACGTCAGAATAGTGCCACAAAGAACTTATTCCAGCACTTTTCAAAATCGCGAAAATTTTCGTCAAAAAAGGAAAGGGGTTAGCCTTACTTTTTTTTTGGGCAAAAAATCTTTCATCCCAGAATCGATCTGTATGACCCTCTGTCGACTAATTGGACCCCCAGGAACGCAGAAAACGCACCAGAAAGAGCGTAGGACCAACGGCCAAAAAGATACGCAGGAAAGATCAGCAGCAAAAAAATGACGAAACAGAGACTTTCGTTTTTTGGCTCTAACTTTTGGTGCGTTGATCGCATCTTGTTCGGACTGCGCCCAATCGATTTCTCTCGAAAAATGACGTCAGAATAGTGCCACAAAGAACTTATTCCAGCACTTTTCAAAATCGCGAAAATATTCGTCAAAAAAGGAAAGGGGTTAGCCTTACTTATTTTTGGGCAAAAAATCTTTCATCCCAGAATCGATCTGTATGACCCTCTGTCGACTAATTGGACCCCCAGGAACGCAGAAAACGCACCAGAAAGAGCGTAGGACCAACGGCCAAAAAGATACGCAGGAAAGATCAGCAGCAAAAAAATGACGAAACAGAGACTTTCGTTTTTTGGCTCTAACTTTTGGTGCGTTGATCGCATCTTGTTCGGACTGCGCCCAATCGATTTCTCTCGAAAAATGACGTCAGAATAGTGCCACAAAGAACTTATTCCAGCACTTTTCAAAATCGCGAAAATTTTCGTCAAAAAAGGAAAGGGGTTAGCCTTACTTTTTTTTTGGGCAAAAAATCTTTCATCCCAGAATCGATCTGTATGACCCTCTGTCGACTAATTGGACCCCCAGGAACGCAGAAAACGCACCAGAAAGAGCGTAGGACCAACGGCCAAAAAGATACGCAGGAAAGATCAGCAGCAAAAAAATGACGAAACAGAGACTTTCGTTTTTTGGCTCTAACTTTTGGTGCGTTGATCGCATCTTGTTCGGACTGCGCCCAATCGATTTCTCTCGAAAAATGACGTCAGAATAGTGCCACAAAGAACTTATTCCAGCACTTTTCAAAATCGCGAAAATTTTCGTCAAAAAAGGAAAGGGGTTAGCCTTACTTTTTTTTTGGGCAAAAAATCTTTCATCCCAGAATCGATCTGTATGACCCTCTGTCGACTAATTGGACCCCCAGGAACGCAGAAAACGCACCAGAAAGAGCGTAGGACCAACGGCCAAAAAGATACGCAGGAAAGATCAGCAGCAAAAAAATGACGAAACAGAGACTTTCGTTTTTTGGCTCTAACTTTTGGTGCGTTGATCGCATCTTGTTCGGACTGCGCCCAATCGATTTCTCTCGAAAAATGACGTCAGAATAGTGCCACAAAGAACTTATTCCAGCACTTTTCAAAATCGCGAAAATTTTCGTCAAAAAAGGAAAGGGGTTAGCCTTACTTTTTTTTTGGGCAAAAAATCTTTCATCCCAGAATCGATCTGTATGACCCTCTGTCGACTAATTGGACCCCCAGGAACGCAGAAAACGCACCAGAAAGAGCGTAGGACCAACGGCCAAAAAGATACGCAGGAAAGATCAGCAGCAAAAAAATGACGAAACAGAGACTTTCGTTTTTTGGCTCTAACTTTTGGTGCGTTGATCGCATCTTGTTCGGACTGCGCCCAATCGATTTCTCTCGAAAAATGACGTCAGAATAGTGCCACAAAGAACTTATTCCAGCACTTTTCAAAATCGCGAAAATTTTCGTCAAAAAAGGAAAGGGGTTAGCCTTACTTTTTTTTTGGGCAAAAAATCTTTCATCCCAGAATCGATCTGTATGACCCTCTGTCGACTAATTGGACCCCCAGGAACGCAGAAAACGCACCAGAAAGAGCGTAGGACCAACGGCCAAAAAGATACGCAGGAAAGATCAGCAGCAAAAAAATGACGAAACAGAGACTTTCGTTTTTTGGCTCTAACTTTTGGTGCGTTGATCGCATCTTGTTCGGACTGCGCCCAATCGATTTCTCTCGAAAAATGACGTCAGAATAGTGCCACAAAGAACTTATTCCAGCACTTTTCAAAATCGCGAAAATTTTCGTCAAAAAAGGAAAGGGGTTAGCCTTACTTTTTTTTTGGGCAAAAAATCTTTCATCCCAGAATCGATCTGTATGACCCTCTGTCGACTAATTGGACCCCCAGGAACGCAGAAAACGCACCAGAAAGAGCGTAGGACCAACGGCCAAAAAGATACGCAGGAAAGATCAGCAGCAAAAAAATGACGAAACAGAGACTTTCGTTTTTTGGCTCTAACTTTTGGTGCGTTGATCGCATCTTGTTCGGACTGCGCCCAATCGATTTCTCTCGAAAAATGACGTCAGAATAGTGCCACAAAGAACTTATTCCAGCACTTTTCAAAATCGCGAAAATATTCGTCAAAAAAGGAAAGGGGTTAGCCTTACTTATTTTTGGGCAAAAAATCTTTCATCCCAGAATCGATCTGTATGACCCTCTGTCGACTAATTGGACCCCCAGGAACGCAGAAAACGCACCAGAAAGAGCGTAGGACCAACGGCCAAAAAGAT
The DNA here is from genome assembly GCF_021901455.1 of Neodiprion lecontei. NCBI lineage: Eukaryota > Metazoa > Arthropoda > Insecta > Hymenoptera > Diprionidae > Neodiprion > Neodiprion lecontei. The sequence continues at coordinate 37,370,791 of NC_060260.1, read as the reverse complement.
ACGCAGGAAAGATCAGCAGCAAAAAAATGACGAAACAGAGACTTTCGTTTTTTGGCTCTAACTTTTGGTGCGTTGATCGCATCTTGTTCGGACTGCGCCCAATCGATTTCTCTCGAAAAATGACGTCAGAATAGTGCCACAAAGAACTTATTCCAGCACTTTTCAAAATCGCGAAAATTTTCGTCAAAAAAGGAAAGGGGTTAGCCTTACTTTTTTTTTGGGCAAAAAATCTTTCATCCCAGAATCGATCTGTATGACCCTCTGTCGACTAATTGGACCCCCAGGAACGCAGAAAACGCACCAGAAAGAGCGTAGGACCAACGGCCAAAAAGATACGCAGGAAAGATCAGCAGCAAAAAAATGACGAAACAGAGACTTTCGTTTTTTGGCTCTAACTTTTGGTGCGTTGATCGCATCTTGTTCGGACTGCGCCCAATCGATTTCTCTCGAAAAATGACGTCAGAATAGTGCCACAAAGAACTTATTCCAGCACTTTTCAAAATCGCGAAAATTTTCGTCAAAAAAGGAAAGGGGTTAGCCTTACTTTTTTTTTGGGCAAAAAATCTTTCATCCCAGAATCGATCTGTATGACCCTCTGTCGACTAATTGGACCCCCAGGAACGCAGAAAACGCACCAGAAAGAGCGTAGGACCAACGGCCAAAAAGATACGCAGGAAAGATCAGCAGCAAAAAAATGACGAAACAGAGACTTTCGTTTTTTGGCTCTAACTTTTGGTGCGTTGATCGCATCTTGTTCGGACTGCGCCCAATCGATTTCTCTCGAAAAATGACGTCAGAATAGTGCCACAAAGAACTTATTCCAGCACTTTTCAAAATCGCGAAAATTTTCGTCAAAAAAGGAAAGGGGTTAGCCTTACTTTTTTTTTGGGCAAAAAATCTTTCATCCCAGAATCGATCTGTATGACCCTCTGTCGACTAATTGGACCCCCAGGAACGCAGAAAACGCACCAGAAAGAGCGTAGGACCAACGGCCAAAAAGATACGCAGGAAAGATCAGCAGCAAAAAAATGACGAAACAGAGACTTTCGTTTTTTGGCTCTAACTTTTGGTGCGTTGATCGCATCTTGTTCGGACTGCGCCCAATCGATTTCTCTCGAAAAATGACGTCAGAATAGTGCCACAAAGAACTTATTCCAGCACTTTTCAAAATCGCGAAAATTTTCGTCAAAAAAGGAAAGGGGTTAGCCTTACTTTTTTTTTGGGCAAAAAATCTTTCATCCCAGAATCGATCTGTATGACCCTCTGTCGACTAATTGGACCCCCAGGAACGCAGAAAACGCACCAGAAAGAGCGTAGGACCAACGGCCAAAAAGATACGCAGGAAAGATCAGCAGCAAAAAAATGACGAAACAGAGACTTTCGTTTTTTGGCTCTAACTTTTGGTGCGTTGATCGCATCTTGTTCGGACTGCGCCCAATCAATTTCTCTCGAAAAATGACGTCAGAATAGTGCCACAAAGAACTTATTCCAGCACTTTTCAAAATCGCGAAAATATTCGTCAAAAAAGGAAAGGGGTTAGCCTTACTTTTTTTTTGGGCAAAAAATCTTTCATCCCAGAATCGATCTGTATGACCCTCTGTCGACTAATTGGACCCCCAGGAACGCAGAAAACGCACCAGAAAGAGCGTAGGACCAACGGCCAAAAAGATACGCAGGAAAGATCAGCAGCAAAAAAATGACGAAACAGAGACTTTCGTTTTTTGGCTCTAACTTTTGGTGCGTTGATCGCATCTTGTTCGGACTGCGCCCAATCGATTTCTCTCGAAAAATGACGTCAGAATAGTGCCACAAAGAACTTATTCCAGCACTTTTCAAAATCGCGAAAATTTTCGTCAAAAAAGGAAAGGGGTTAGCCTTACTTTTTTTTTGGGCAAAAAATCTTTCATCCCAGAATCGATCTGTATGACCCTCTGTCGACTAATTGGACCCCCAGGAACGCAGAAAACGCACCAGAAAGAGCGTAGGACCAACGGCCAAAAAGATACGCAGGAAAGATCAGCAGCAAAAAAATGACGAAACAGAGACTTTCGTTTTTTGGCTCTAACTTTTGGTGCGTTGATCGCATCTTGTTCGGACTGCGCCCAATCGATTTCTCTCGAAAAATGACGTCAGAATAGTGCCACAAAGAACTTATTCCAGCACTTTTCAAAATCGCGAAAATATTCGTCAAAAAAGGAAAGGGGTTAGCCTTACTTATTTTTGGGCAAAAAATCTTTCATCCCAGAATCGATCTGTATGACCCTCTGTCGACTAATTGGACCCCCAGGAACGCAGAAAACGCACCAGAAAGAGCGTAGGACCAACGGCCAAAAAGATACGCAGGAAAGATCAGCAGCAAAAAAATGACGAAACAGAGACTTTCGTTTTTTGGCTCTAACTTTTGGTGCGTTGATCGCATCTTGTTCGGACTGCGCCCAATCGATTTCTCTCGAAAAATGACGTCAGAATAGTGCCACAAAGAACTTATTCCAGCACTTTTCAAAATCGCGAAAATTTTCGTCAAAAAAGGAAAGGGGTTAGCCTTACTTTTTTTTTGGGCAAAAAATCTTTCATCCCAGAATCGATCTGTATGACCCTCTGTCGACTAATTGGACCCCCAGGAACGCAGAAAACGCACCAGAAAGAGCGTAGGACCAACGGCCAAAAAGATACGCAGGAAAGATCAGCAGCAAAAAAATGACGAAACAGAGACTTTCGTTTTTTGGCTCTAACTTTTGGTGCGTTGATCGCATCTTGTTCGGACTGCGCCCAATCGATTTCTCTCGAAAAATGACGTCAGAATAGTGCCACAAAGAACTTATTCCAGCACTTTTCAAAATCGCGAAAATTTTCGTCAAAAAAGGAAAGGGGTTAGCCTTACTTTTTTTTTGGGCAAAAAATCTTTCATCCCAGAATCGATCTGTATGACCCTCTGTCGACTAATTGGACCCCCAGGAACGCAGAAAACGCACCAGAAAGAGCGTAGGACCAACGGCCAAAAAGATACGCAGGAAAGATCAGCAACAAAAAAATGACGAAACAGAGACTTTCGTTTTTTGGCTCTAACTTTTGGTGCGTTGATCGCATCTTGTTCGGACTGCGCCCAATCGATTTCTCTCGAAAAATGACGTCAGAATAGTGCCACAAAGAACTTATTCCAGCACTTTTCAAAATCGCGAAAATTTTCGTCAAAAAAGGAAAGGGGTTAGCCTTACTTTTTTTTTGGGCAAAAAATCTTTCATCCCAGAATCGATCTGTATGACCCTCTGTCGACTAATTGGACCCCCAGGAACGCAGAAAACGCACCAGAAAGAGCGTAGGACCAACGGCCAAAAAGATACGCAGGAAAGATCAGCAGCAAAAAAATGACGAAACAGAGACTTTCGTTTTTTGGCTCTAACTTTTGGTGCGTTGATCGCATCTTGTTCGGACTGCGCCCAATCGATTTCTCTCGAAAAATGACGTCAGAATAGTGCCACAAAGAACTTATTCCAGCACTTTTCAAAATCGCGAAAATTTTCGTCAAAAAAGGAAAGGGGTTAGCCTTACTTTTTTTTTGGGCAAAAAATCTTTCATCCCAGAATCGATCTGTATGACCCTCTGTCGACTAATTGGACCCCCAGGAACGCAGAAAACGCACCAGAAAGAGCGTAGGACCAACGGCCAAAAAGATACGCAGGAAAGATCAGCAGCAAAAAAATGACGAAACAGAGACTTTCGTTTTTTGGCTCTAACTTTTGGTGCGTTGATCGCATCTTGTTCGGACTGCGCCCAATCGATTTCTCTCGAAAAATGACGTCAGAATAGTGCCACAAAGAACTTATTCCAGCACTTTTCAAAATCGCGAAAATATTCGTCAAAAAAGGAAAGGGGTTAGCCTTACTTATTTTTGGGCAAAAAATCTTTCATCCCAGAATCGATCTGTATGACCCTCTGTCGACTAATTGGACCCCCAGGAACGCAGAAAACGCACCAGAAAGAGCGTAGGACCAACGGCCAAAAAGATACGCAGGAAAGATCAGCAGCAAAAAAATGACGAAACAGAGACTTTCGTTTTTTGGCTCTAACTTTTGGTGCGTTGATCGCATCTTGTTCGGACTGCGCCCAATCGATTTCTCTCGAAAAATGACGTCAGAATAGTGCCACAAAGAACTTATTCCAGCACTTTTCAAAATCGCGAAAATTTTCGTCAAAAAAGGAAAGGGGTTAGCCTTACTTTTTTTTTGGGCAAAAAATCTTTCATCCCAGAATCGATCTGTATGACCCTCTGTCGACTAATTGGACCCCCAGGAACGCAGAAAACGCACCAGAAAGAGCGTAGGACCAACGGCCAAAAAGATACGCAGGAAAGATCAGCAGCAAAAAAATGACGAAACAGAGACTTTCGTTTTTTGGCTCTAACTTTTGGTGCGTTGATCGCATCTTGTTCGGACTGCGCCCAATCGATTTCTCTCGAAAAATGACGTCAGAATAGTGCCACAAAGAACTTATTCCAGCACTTTTCAAAATCGCGAAAATTTTCGTCAAAAAAGGAAAGGGGTTAGCCTTACTTTTTTTTTGGGCAAAAAATCTTTCATCCCAGAATCGATCTGTATGACCCTCTGTCGACTAATTGGACCCCCAGGAACGCAGAAAACGCACCAGAAAGAGCGTAGGACCAACGGCCAAAAAGATACGCAGGAAAGATCAGCAGCAAAAAAATGACGAAACAGAGACTTTCGTTTTTTGGCTCTAACTTTTGGTGCGTTGATCGCATCTTGTTCGGACTGCGCCCAATCGATTTCTCTCGAAAAATGACGTCAGAATAGTGCCACAAAGAACTTATTCCAGCACTTTTCAAAATCGCGAAAATTTTCGTCAAAAAAGGAAAGGGGTTAGCCTTACTTTTTTTTTGGGCAAAAAATCTTTCATCCCAGAATCGATCTGTATGACCCTCTGTCGACTAATTGGACCCCCAGGAACGCAGAAAACGCACCAGAAAGAGCGTAGGACCAACGGCCAAAAAGATACGCAGGAAAGATCAGCAGCAAAAAAATGACGAAACAGAGACTTTCGTTTTTTGGCTCTAACTTTTGGTGCGTTGATCGCATCTTGTTCGGACTGCGCCCAATCGATTTCTCTCGAAAAATGACGTCAGAATAGTGCCACAAAGAATTTATTCCAGCACTTTTGAAAATCCCGAAAATTTTCGCCAAAAATGCAAAGAAACGATGCAATCTGAGACCGCGAGTAACTCGTCTCCAAAATTCCTTCATCACTTGATATTCTTCAACATTTGTAAAACATTCATAAATGCTCTCCCGATTTGCTGAAGGTATAAATAGTATTCCTTTGGGAACGTATGTACAAATTCGCCGAAATGATGTCTCACTAGCCTCCTTATCAGCTTCGTAAATGTCAGAAAAAATTTAAGCCGTTTTTATGAGATCACCAGAAGCCACTGCCGCAGAATCGAACGTTTATACAGAAAGAGGTTCATTCTCAGAACAGATATAAACCCAGAATTAATTTCGCTAATTTTTCCTCGCAATTAATCCGGTAGAAAAGATTTTTTGATATTCTGAGTCGCCCGCTGTTTGGTACCCTGGGTGAACTGAACTTCTGTCCTCTTTGTTCAATAGGAACTTCCAGAGTCCTTGGTCCTGGGGCTGCGTCGCGGGTCGCTGCGAAAGAAGAGCTGTACGATCCTCGAGGACTTCGCTGGCAACTTGCACAGCCCTCTGCGGGGGTAATGAACGCTTAATTTGGCCCCGACCTACGGGAGACGTTTTCCTCGGGGAAAATAGCGTCACATTCCATCTTCAACAAATAACGCTGGTTACCGTAAACACCAGCGATCAAGAGGTCAAGAATCTTTTGGAACACGCCAAGGACGTATTTTTAGGTAAACCCCACACCCCAGAACTTTGGAGACCATGGAAATGTCGGTGGTCATCAGAGTTCAGTTTTCACATCATCCCTGGACGCGTGTAATCAATCATCAAGGAACATTCATCTTACCGTAGAATATTTTCAGGTAACATTAGGAGTATGATAAAAGTCCAGAATGCCAAGGCAAGGTCCAGTATCGATAGTTTCGTTATATATCTATCAGCGGGTGACGTTCTGGGCACGAGGCAAACTCTGACCACCGATGAATCTTACAACATCCAAGTCACCCTCAAGGGTAAACTCCTGGAGGCCAAGATCACCGGGAAAACTTATTACGGCGTTCGCCACGGCCTCGAGACCCTAAGTCAGATGATTTGGTGGGACGAGGCGGCCGGCAGAAACGGAATACTGAGGGCGATATCATCCGCTTCTATCCGAGACAAACCGACGTTCGGCTATCGGGGGCTGCTTATAGACACGGGTAGACAATTTTTCGCTATCGAAGAACTGAAAAGAGTCGTCGACGGGATGGCTGCCTCCAAGCTCAACACCTTTCACTGGCACTTGTCGGATTCTCAAAGCTTTCCTTACGACTCTCCACAGTTTCCGGAAATGGCCAGGTGGGGTGCCTTCAGTGGGGATCAAGTTTATTCTCCCGAGGACGTTAAGGACCTCGTGGATTACGCTAAAGTACGGGGCATTCGCGTCTTAATCGAAATCGACGCACCCGCTCATGCCGGCGCCGGATGGCAATGGGGTGAGGTTTTTTCTTTCATCCGTCCGACTCGTTGGATAAAGTCAAGCTTGCAAGCTGCAACGACCGTTGAAGTGAAAATTAAACTAATTCTTGTATAAACTTGTCTATCATTCTTTGTCATCGTCTTTCAGGCGCAGAGAACGGTTTTGGAGAACTGGCGCTTTGCGTTGACCAGCAACCGTGGTCGGCATACTGCGGTGAACCAAACTGCGGTCAACTTAATCCGTTCAATGAACATTCTTATAAAATCCTCGAAGGACTCTACAGAGAACTTTTGGACATCACCGAACTTCGTGATATTATTCACATCGGTGGTGACGAAGTGAACTTGGAATGTTGGGCCCAGTACAATAACATTACCATGGCAATGCAGGCACAGAATATAACAGATCTTCATGCCTTATGGGGTGATTTCGAAACGAAAGCACTCCACAGAGTATTCAGAGCCAATCACAACCACGTTCCGAAAGCTGTCGTTGTGTGGAGTTCGCCTCTTACCAAACGGCCGTACATCAACACGTACTTCAATCCCCAGGTAAGAAACTCGTCCAGCTCCCTAGCCCATGTATTTAAATGTCCAAAAATGATCGCACATTGTATCGTTGAATACTTTTATTCAAATAAATCTTTTCAGTTACACGTAATTCAATCTTGGGGCGGCAGTAACTGGCCGGAAACTCCAGAGCTCCTGGAGGACGGTTTCCGGGTAATACTTTCGCACGTAGACGCGTGGTATTTGGATTGCGGATTTGGCAGATGGCGAGAAACGGGGGAAGCGGCTTGCGGCGAATATCGAATCTGGCAAACTGTCTATAATCACAGGCCTTGGAAAGATTATAGCCAGAAAGAGGTTTCTCTCATTCTTGGTGGCGAAGCCGCGCTTTGGTCCGAGCAAGTGGGACGAGCGTCATTAGGGCCCCGATTATGGCCGAGGGCCTCAGCTTTTGCGGAAAGATTATGGTTTGTAGAAAGAATTGTATTACTTTCCTCTCCTTCACACTCGCAGAGTAGGATAAAATACCGTTTACCTTATTTTCAGGACTGACTCTTTGTCGAACGGTTATACGATCGAAGAGAACGTCTACACGAGGCTTGCGGCGCACAGAGAACTCCTTCGCAGTCGAGGACTTCACACTGAGCCAATGTGGCCGCAGTGGTGCTCGGAAAATCCTGGTAAATGCCTTTGACCAGTCTTTGGCAGCAGCGGTATGAAAGGAGGAGTACTAGTTTAAAAGAACAGGTACATGGATCCTTGACAGGGCTTAGTGTAATGGATATCCTCCGCGATATAAATTTTTGATAATCTCTGCGGCGGCATGCGAATTCAATATTTATTATAAACAAATAGATATATATATATGAAGATATATATATACATATATATATATATGCACTAAAATTTTTACAAGATTTTTGATTAAGTTAATTGACTCTGAAAGGTATACTTTCTCGTCAAGATAAGTAGCGACGTAATATCGACTGTTACATTTAATGCCTTTGAAAATTCAAAGTTAGTCCACAGGGACTCAAAGTTTTGAATTGAACTTCGTTCATATTCAATAATATGTATATTATATATTGTATAATAGTAGAACTACTAATAATGTTATGACAGATTTAAAGTATCTGTCTCATAATTGTATAATTTGATAAAAACACAGAATAATATTGCTGCTCGAGGGTAATGAACACGAGATTGAAAAAATAATAACAAAAAACACTTACATACATACATGACAGGCAGCAAGATGTTTATTGACACGACCTATGCTTTTCATATTATTGTGTTCCCGCCCCTTTCTCATGCAAACTTTGCAGTACCTGATGTAATGCTGCATCTTGCTTTTAATTATTTACTGTCAGATCGTCCAATATTTCATATATTATCTAATGTACGTCATGATTTTTTTTCCTGAAAAATACTTCTTCATTTAATGTTTGTGAAAAAGTGATATCCTCAGAGAACTTGACCACTCCCTAGTTTTTGATCATATAACTCATATCGAAATTATGGTAACGAGTTGATACGTACCTGAGTATCCTGTACAATGTAAAACTCATACCATCCGAGCTCCTACTGCTTAACCTCCCTTGATGTACACATCAAAACATCAAAATCTATAACAAGCAAAAAACTTCTTTCTCTGCTATATCGCTCGCTTTACCAACAGGTATTTCACTTGATTTGGTTTATTCGTAGACGATACACGGAGTAATGATTGTAATCGAAGGCATTTAGTGGTATTCGAGCATCAAGTGTCTTATTTCTTGATCACTCGAGATATGAGGTAGAATTGAAAAATAGTGTACTGAGCATTTGTCACCCTGGATATGAAGTGAGACTGAGACGAAGGGAGAACGGATTTTCATGACATGAGCTTTCTGTGATGATAAAGATAAAAATTTACCAACATCTTTTTTGAGCGGTAAAAACTTTGCAATACTGTTGAATGAATCGGAACAACGGGATAGTAATACTCTGACATTATGGCGAAGCCTTAATATTGATAATCGTAAATGTACAGTATACACAGAAATTTATTATATAAAAATGTCGAAACCTCCATTTCACTAGATAGGTAAATCGACATTCTTATATGTTATAGATAAAGTTGACTTCTCATCTGCAAGTGCTTACAAATACATGCTCGTAGAGTGTTAGGAATATTTAGGCCCTGTACTTGTGCTATTTGTTTAGGTAAACATTCACCTAATTCCCTCATAATATTGCATATTTCTGAAGTTACGATTGCTATGAGTAATGGTATGTGTATGTCAGCTACATTTATATCGAACATTCCATAATAAATTAATAGTTATAATAATTTGACAACTCGCATTAAAAATTATATTCAGAGGTAGAATTCATTTTGGCTGATCGGTAATATACAGTGGTCAAGTGTTCCTAACAATACTGATAAAACGAATTTACTACCACTAGTTTTCATTACAGGGTGCAAAAATCAGTGTGATGAAACTTTAGGATCAGTTTCTGAAATCCAAAGAACTTTTCTTTTTCTTTGACGGTTGGAATAAATTTTTTTACCTGTTAAATTCGAGAATCATTAATTAGGTATAGAATGGTCTGCACGAGGTGACATTGTAAACTTGCATTGATCATCGATCAGGTATCCATAGACCATTGATTCACTAAATATAAATATTCGAAGCTTCGATCTTGTTAATAACTCTATGTACTTGCACACAAAGAAGCCAAACTGTACTAAAATGTTGTCAGTTTATCAGAAACAATAGCATTGAGACACCTTGAAAACGTTAGGTAATGGGATAATTTTCGCAAAAAAAGAAGAGAAATAAGTACCAGAGACTCTGGTTAGAGTTCGTTAATCACAGTTTATAATTATGTAACCCTTACAATTATAACAGTTGTGGTTATCGAGAATGGACCATCCTAACACTAATGTACAGTATTCTGATAGATACCCCAATTTCTATTGTAAAGATAGAAAATTCGTTTCACCATAGGTTTATTATGAAGTCTGCACGCCGTATAATTGTAAGGAAATAATTCTGTTGGGATATCCGTTATACATAAATTTCAGTCTAATTTTACAGAAACTATAATTTTGTTGTGTCTTTTAATATGGAATTCCTGAATATCTATAGCAGTTTCGATTTACAACTTATAATTTTGCAAAATTATTGTGTGATGTTTATTTTAGAGGTATTATTATGGATTGTGAGTGATTTTTGTACACATTAAAGTATTAAAACCACATGTATAGGTAATGAACGAGTTTTATTATTGGGGTATTGATGTGTGGCACGAAATGCTGCTGGAATAAAACCAATCAGTACATGAAAAAGATATTCTTCTGACAAAGTTCGGAGCATTCACCTGAAAATATTAAATTACGAATATATTGAATGTCCAAATTTTTCTGAATATCGGCCATGCGTTTAGTTTTACTTCCATATAATAAGGTTCAACAAGCTTGCTATTGAATCGTAGATTAAATACGGAATTGTCCAAATAATTATTGTATGTACATAAATAAGTAATAATTCAGTACTTACCGATATTTACTAATATCAAAGGTTGTAAGGAATATAGTCAGTTATTAATGGCCTTGGCGCAATTAGGTGCGGATATATATCATGCGATTAATTGCAATCAATGCAACTCGAGTTTTTTTTTTTTTGTTTACTTTTAAAATTGTTTGCATCTGAATTTTCGTATATATAAAATGATTTGTTAAATTCTATCTTATATACTCATACACGTATAATATTTATACTTACTATATTTATAAATGTTTGAAAATGTAAATAAAAAATATGAATGATGACACTGATATTGTGAAATTCTCATTATTTCTCCACATTATTTTCTAATCTGATGTAACATCTGAAAAACATGATAATCAACACGGAAAAATAATCAATCGAATAAGTACGTAATTTCATCGTCAATTATTCGGTTTTTGTAATGGTTTATTTTGTTAAACTATATAAAGCACATATTCATAATAGTAGATGTTGTGAATGAGTGAGTCATTATGGACCTCGCTGAGCACTTTTGATAAAAAATATCAACGATCTCATCATCAATAATAATTATACATAAGTATTCCCCGTAACAATTAATTATCAGTATTGGAGAAATGCTTCTATTGTTAACGTACTTTTTTTTCTCGATTTTATGTGGTTTTCGGATATTTCTTCGCTTGTGTAAATCAATTACACAATTCTTTCAAATGCATCGATCATTTACATGGTATTATTATGTATACATCGGTTTACCGGCGGTAATTCAAACGCTTTTTAGAAACACAAATTTAAATCCCCGGATAAATACCATTATCCGAAGAACTCTGGAAAATCTTAGTTAACGTTAGTAGAAGATGTCACGTAATTTGGAAACAATGTTGCATTGATAGTATCGCAGTGACAAACGGATTTTCAAACAGATACCGCATGTTCACGAAGGCAAAGGAAACGTCTTTCTAAAAAGCTGTTTAAGTCGCACATGTTTATTACTAGCTTATGTGCCTGGTAAAACATACGTCTAATCGTATCTTTTTATTTTCTTCATAGTGAAACTTAGACGCATTGTTTTTCCTAAAAGAATTCAGAACACTTGTGTTGCGCATCGAATTTAGACCATGGGATGAAAGTAACAAGTAGGTGTCGACATTGAAAACTGCGACTTGATTAATGGTCTATAAATGTTACCGTGTAATAATATGCACGCTAGTTATGAACGTGATGTACAAGTTTTTATACCTTGTCACTTTTGTAAATTTAACATTTTTTTTACATGGGTTTCTTAATTTTTCATATGAAACAACGTCTCATGAAATGTGATTTTTCTTCAGATTTAGAAAAATAATAACTTTTATGTTGTAGGAACAAACCGATTATGATTACTGGTTACAGCACTGTATATGATCACCATACGTTTCGTTTCGCATATTTCTTTCAACGGAATGTAACTTGGTAAAATCATGTCACACGAGACCATTATAGGGAAGTTTTTTTTTTTACGTTATATATTCAGTTTGTAGCAGGCTACGGTTATTGAAAAAAATTCAATCAAAAGTTCATATTTTAGTAGGATAATTGCAAAAAGAATAGCTTTTTTGGTTCTCTCAATTATGAAAGTAATTGAAAAAATACTCTACATTTTATTCACCGATATACATCGACTTGTTCAAGAAATGATTATGAAAATCTGTAATTGATGTAGGTAGAAATGTTGAATCATAAATTGGTGATCAAATCCGCCGGCCAAATTATTTATATGCAGACAATGACTTCATCTCTTGATATTAATCATACTTGCTATTATTGGCCTTGCTTATATCGTTTGAATGAAGTTTATATGAGAATTGCACGTGTTATTTGATTTCATAATTTCCACAATAAAACTGTTTGTTTTTTTTTTTTAATTTAATTATTATTAACATTATTCATTAATTTAAGTGACAGCCTCGATGCATAAAATATGAACTAGTCATAGCGTATTATAGGCAATAACAATACTTCAACAGAAAAATAGACTACAATCTCATACAATATAACAAAGCATTGTCATTACAATAGTTTGATAGTAATAGGTAATATTAATCATTAATAATATCAATATAATTATCGTGTCACGTTCACTCAAACATTACTCCTCTGATTTTCTTTTAATTATATATGTATAGATATATATATATATATATATATATGTATATATATACATACACACACATATATAAGATAATATCGCCATCTCGTTAACGCATTTTTTTATTTATATTATGTATATTACATTATATTGTTATTGGCTCAGTCTAACTAGGATCGCATATATCGCTATATCGTAAATGTATTATGGCAAGATTTACTGACATATCGTTATGTTCACAATCTTACCTTCTCTCATCCATAAAAGTACGAAATTTCGCCCTCCATATGCAAATCATCACTTCTGTCATTATTCTCAAAATATATTTACGACAAATTTCTGATGAAAGAGAAAAAAAAAAACAATCAATCACGTAAAAAGCTTTCTAATCGGCGTGATACAACATGTAGTTAAATAATGAACAGAAAAAGAAAAGAAGATTGTAAACATAATGATTAATATGATCAGCGTATCAGAACATCAGTTTATACGTTTACCACTTATTATATATACCTATAAAATCATAAGATAAAAATTATAACAAAACCCATTAATCCGTCCTATAGTATCACGCTTGCTACCATTTTGCAGTTTACGGTGCGTCAAGGTTTATGGAAACGAACGTGATTAATTTAGAAACAAACTCAGATAGTTTTGCGTCACAGTAAATATCGCAACAGTCACATTTTAGAAAATAGAAAGTACATGGTCATATAGCAACGGTTGAAATGGCACGCCTTCAGATAAACTCTGTATAGAGTGTAATACAAATTATTGAGGAAAGTAATAATAATATCGGTAGCAGTGATAATATGTCTTAGAGGATTAGTTTTCTACCGGTATTGGCTATGTCAATCAAACATTGGTACGGTATTAAAAATCACCTAAGAAATTCTTTCGACGTAATTGGTATTAGGCCTACATTTTTTGTCGCATGTAACAATCATGATTAATTACTTTGAAATGATGTTTACGGGTATCGTTTTGCTGCCTGATATTTTGCAAATTGTCTTGTTATTAATTGATCGTAACAAAGCCAGCCAGGCAAATGCGAAATCGCGTCAAATTATGCTTTGGAATGTACCAGGTGTTGCAAAGCATTGCAGTACACTCGCAATACACATTTCTTTTATCGTACACTATATAACAACTGTCACGGGCTCAAAGTTTTTGCATTCGAAAAATCTTCGATTGGGGTCTTGTTTGAAAGAGAGATTTAAGTCATAATTTTTCTTAATTTTTGTTTCGTGAGAGAAAGAAAGAGGAAAATCTCTGAACTATATACATGCATTGCGGACATAATAGCCAACTTTCTTAACACCATTTTACCGCGGTTAGTTACTTCTTTCGACGCTATACATTTGATTTTCACTCCTCTGATTACAATTTTACACTCACCGTTCATTTGTTTTTATATCACCTGATATATATTTCAAAGATATGCAAATCTAACTTGAGCTATTATAACTGTTTTTGCCCGTTACATTTTAGTAACATCTAATTTATTGATTTACTTTCTCCTCTAAACTGTACGGCTATACTCATTAAATTAGCTAACTCACTAATTATTATTATTATTATTATTATTGATTTATTCCTTTTTTTTTTTTAAATAAAGCGCGAATCACAAGATAACTTTTCTTCTTCATTACTCTACACACCTGTGTTTTATTCTCCATTTTCCGTCTGTTCCTAATATTCGTTAGAAAATATGTGAAGCGAGTACCCGATGTGTTATTTTTTCATTCGCACTTAAAAATTTAGTTCACCTAGTCGAATTATAATGAACTCCCGCAAATAACGAAGGATTTCTTCTTTGATTACAAATACAGCGATTAGAAAATGATCGTTTCTTCATCGTAAGGCTAGAGTCGACTATGCTTAACTTTTAAAATTATTTATAATTTATCTTTTACAGCTACGATTATATAATGTCGTTAAATTTTATGTAATGTGTCGGTATGCCAACACTTCACAGATTAACATGTGACACTATTGGAGAAATGTACTTCATAAATTGCAATGAAAATAAATAATGTTCACACAAATTTTGCCATTCATCTTTTTTATATATAATATTCAGTTGGTTCTAGATAGTACTCGGGTTAATAACTAATTGAGAACATGTGTCACCTATTAGTCTATGTTGCGTCGGATCTTATGCTCATGGACATAATTAATAGTAGCGCTATTTTTTTTCGTGTAATGTTAACAGAGCTGAATATTTTTTGTCGAGTACGTGTAGTTGAATGTTTTAAAATTGACTATGTTATGCTCATGTTTTTTTCCATGTTTTTGTGACTTTTTTTTATATGTACCTATCATTACGTTATTATTTCGTTTGCTTATAGCGCATTGCTTGTGATAATATAATATATGTGGGGTTTCAAATTAAAGTGAAACTTTGGAATGATATGCTTTCTTTTCATAAACTGTTAAGTATATCTGTAACTTGACTATGAGAGATTAAAATATACTTCTTGAACGTCGTATAATATTCTTGATAATCAAGAATTTAATATTATTAGTTTACATATTCATTAAATGATAGTTTCTAGAGTTATTACATCTGAATAATTTGTAAAATAAATAATTTCACTCGATATTGCATTAAAAGTTTTCATATGATAATGGAAAGTGTATAAGAGGGCTCTGTATTCATTTTTTGCACGAAACGTAATTATTGATTTAAATTTAAGACTATAATTGTCTGAGAAACAAAAATCTCTTTGCAGTTTAACATTTTTTAAATTAAACACACGACGAAAAAGAAACAGTTCTCAAATTAAGATGGCACTTTACAGTGTCTTTCACATTGGCAGTGCATTTATGAATACATAGTTATCTTTTCAAAAAATCAAAAGTTTGTAGATCTACAAATCGTTCTTCTGTAAATAAAAATTTCACGGCTAGTTTAAATTTTTTCTCTTATATTCTTTTGGCTTCTAAGTTTGGAACGATAGTTTTATATATGTTTGTCATAGAAAATCCAAGAGCAGCTGGAGTGTCGGTGTTAGTGAGTGATTGAGTGAGTGAGTGAGTGAATGGTCTAAACTAAGTGGACGGGCGAAGTCGAGTATTGCCACGAGGATACATTTCCACGACCATAATTTTTTTGTTTCAGTTTTTTTCATCATCTCTTTTAAATACTCATCCTTAGTTTAATATTATATTCTCACTGTGTATCATTTGTGTAATTATGTATAGTATGCATATGTGTGTTCATACTTTGAGTGTAAATCTTTTTCTTTTACTTAGAGTTTACATTTACAATCATGTTCGCTAAGGCATTCATAATGGCAAGTATATTTAAAGGTGCTTAGCTCTGGGCTCTACTGAATATTTCACATTGCGTTTCATCAATTACCCCGAATAAAACTAAATTGATTTACTCTTTGACTATGACAATGGGTTTAAAAACGAATAAGTGAATTCTTGTGCAATTGAGTTAGATCACAAATGTAATAGAATAAAATCATCAACGATTGATAATTAATGGAAACAAATTGATTAGGAATTCGTAGAAATTTTTATACATATAGATAGCAGTTCGAATTGAGCCCAACGTAGCACGAATAACAGAGTACGAAGCAGTAATAACAGTATGATTCAATGTTTTTATATATTTACTATATCTGTAGCACAAGCGCGTGCTTTTACCGTAATACGATTTATATTATTGTTAATGTTTGTAACCGATATTATAATAATTTTATGTTTACCTTCAATTATATATAGATATAGGTATATATATATATAATTGACGCTAGGGTTTTTCTGTACAAGGCTGGCTACAGTTTTGTTTTAAATATCCTTATTTTTCCTCCCTTTTAAATCTCTTCTCCACACGGCTTTTTACACAATGAGAGGTAGGCGCACGAAGCTATTAAAAAAAAAAAAAAAGAAACGATTCGTAAAATTGTTCAAATCAACTAATAAATTTATTTTCGGTGATATCCACGTTTGGTTAATAAATACAAAAAATATCGAAATACCGCAAACACGCAAATACCGCAAATTTGAACAATAACCGAATACAAATATCGAATAGCCGAAAAACATGACGAATGTCGTAATGTCAGAAAAATATCATTAAGCAAGTACTTCGATTATCGAATGTGTAAAAAGGTCAAGAAGCTCCTAAAAACGACTGGCTCCTTCAATCAATTTCATTGTCCTACATCGGCTAGGTAATTGCAGTATTTATAATTACTGATATATCATTTTTGCACCGTACTTAATTTGAAACTAGAAATAAAAGCTTGATTTGAATAACAGTTTAGGAATTACATCAAGTTTCTTTTTATAAGCTTGAAATAATGACTTGCTGTGTTCAATTAATAGCGTTAAAAAATATTTATTATAGGCATTTTTCGACACGTTTTCTTACAAATACCAAAATAATAAAAAAATTAAAGATCATTGTCTCCTACTGAAAAGTTTCACCGGTACAAGTTTGTCGTAATGTCGTTAAAATTTATCACCTATGCAAAACTTGCAACTTGGTTCGATTGCCAACTTGAATGCGGTATATTTTTTACATTTCCGGCAATCAAGGAAAAAATACAACTGTGCCAAAACGATGTACTTTAATTATTAAGAAAGAAAAACCTATCCTTGCTTTGGTGGGAAAGTATGACTCTGTCTTCATCTGAAATTTGTCTCGACACCTAATCCAATGTTATCACATCTGCATAATAAGATTATTATTCAACTTACATATATATACATATGTATATATGTATATTTATACATTTCTCCAGGACACTCTGCTGATGTATGGTTACAGGATACAGAGTACATCGCGTAATAGTAAATTTCGTTTTCGCTCAACAAATCATATGTATAAAGTACGCGTATACGTATTATCGCAATATTTAATTCACCTGCGTCGATATTAGTGCGAAGCGGCAACCTCATTCCTTCTGTATCCTACCATTATTTATTTATTCATTTTCATTCGATTATCACGGCTAGGATACCTAAAAAACGTGCTCTTTATCCACAGCAATTATTTTACAATAGTTATAGCAAATTCCTAAATACTATATTAAATATTAGCTCATCGCAAATTTCTCAATCTAGTATTTAATATGTTTCTACAATACGCGTTTTATTATGAGTATGTTTTTTGTTATTTATTCATTTTTTTCTTGCGATAACTAGTATATATTTATATATTTATAGTAGTATTGTTTTAACAGTTTTAGAAAATTTCGTTTTCTCCTGACCCTAGCTGCGATGAACACCGTTACATCTACAAAAGTATTCCTCAGCTAAAATTATTATTGTAGTTTCTGTTGCGTCCATACAATTTTTTTCAAATTGGCCGCGTTCAACTATCAACATTTTATTTTATTAATTGTTGTAAATCGTGACGCTGTTGTTTTTGTTTTCTCCTTTCTCAGACCACTGGACTGGGATAACAAGCCTTGCTGACAATTTGCATGGTATTGTATTATAGTGATAACTTTATAATTATTATTATTATGATAGCTATTATACTGTGTAATTGTAATAATAATTTATTATGGTATATCATATTTATAGTTTTTTTTTTTGTTTTTTTTTTGTTTTTATAGTACATTATATTTGCCGTAAAAAGATATACTTGGTTGAGAAAGCGAGAAGGTAGAAAAAATAAAATAGAAATAGAAAAAGAAAAACACAAACATTGTACACCACTGATAATTCGTACATACATAATTATAGTATTGTTATATATAGGGTATGTATACGTGGGTCCCAAAAACTTTCAACAAGGTAACAGAGTTTTTGAGACCAGTGCATCTTTGTCTATTTTTGTTTTTTTTTTATTTTTTTTTATTTTTATTTTTAATTTTCATCTTTATCATCTAGTCTTTCTATAGAGTTTTGTTTTTCCAATCTTTCAAAGCCTAGGATACTCGCTGCGTTTTTACGTGTAATGTATTACAGCCCTTGTTATTACACAGCGAGACAGAGTTTTGCTACTTGCTTATAAACACAGCTTCTCTAAAATTATAATAATACACATCATAACACAGAAGATGAAACGCTCTTCACAAAAATAACATATTGAAAATTAAAAGAAAATAAAATCATTCAACAGAAAATTTTTGGGAGATTCTGTGAGGCACGCTACACGAATGCTTGTGATATATATTTGTTTTCCTTCTTCGAATTGTCACTCTACCGATTCAAATAAATCCGAACTACCCTGCTGTATCCATCCACATCATGAGATAAAAATTATTGATTATACCTGTTAATTACAAATAATACGTCAAGCTGACCAGCATGTAAAAACAACACTCTGTCTTGCTGAATGTGTGCAAGGGTATAAAATATATAGCAAGAGAAACTAAAAAACTTTCATGTATATTGCTAAAGATAGAACTAATCGTAAGAGCACCCTTGTACTGGCAACAATATGCTTTATAAAACCTGTGCTTTAAAGAGTCCGTGTATTTCAAATGATAACTTGAAATATCACAGGATCAGCTGCGATCTTGAGATAATTCCAGTTACTCAATCGACTCACGTCTTTTGTTACCACTTCTCTTACAGCACAGATTTGGGTCTGTATTCATTTACTGTACCGCGGTTGCGTATATTTTTATTTAAAGTGTCTCAATGTGGCGTTCACGTGTTAAAATTTTCTTTCTTTAATAAAATAAATAATGAATGCTTGTGTACGAGTGTTGTATGCGTGTATGTATCTTACCGAAGTAAAATGAAACAAAAAAAAAAAAAAGAATAAAAAACAACCTTGCTTAGGTACAGCGCGTCAATACGGACCCCGTTAGTATCTCTGTGTGTGCTAGTACATAGAGTGACGTCATTGATACGAATCCTTGTGGAAGGTATCACTCTTGTGGAAGATCCGTCGTCCTTCACGCGTCAGCTCTTGACTTGCAAAATTATTCTCTGACTTAGGTCTCGGTAAAAGGCAGGAGGGTAAAGCTCTCAGCTCCATGCTATGGACCTGAAATACAAGTACTAAATTACTCTAACGCTTTTATTTTCTGCACCTCGTTTACGGAGTGATTTTTTACACGGAAATGTATTTTAAAGGCTGTAAAAGTGTCGGGATTAAATTTTTATAAAGGCAAGGTGAAAAATGAACAAGCAACAGTTATTTTTGCGGAAAATACGCATAAAATAGAGATTTATTGACGAGTGTGTTGAAGGCTACTCCGAAACTCAGACTCATCAAAAAGACTCTATATGCGAACATGCCATAAATCCTATTTTCTGTGCTACTTCTTGTCAAAAGCTATAAAGTAGTAGAGTTATTAACAAAGATAACGCAGAAAATAATTTTCCCGCGTCTCGCGACGAAATAAAATTTGTAAGGATTAGTCAAGGGTACTAATAATTGCGAAAATTAAAACGAAGGATTGTTAGTGTATAACATGCGGTAAAAATTCTGAAAAACCTATGTACGATATAATATTGAATAATAAGCAAGCAGAAATTAGCAATTAAATTTACCTGTCAAGATAGAAAAAAATTTAGTCAGATACACAAAACAACGCCAATATAGGCTGTTATCACACAACGAATAGCTCAGAACATGTAACACATAATTATACAGAGTTGGTCTTGTTTTTAATGTTGTAAGTTTGGAGATACCGTAGACTCGGTAGAAAATGATACGTGCGTTGTATTGAGATCTAGTTTAACGGATGTAACAAAAGACGAAAAGCAACGATAATAGCTAACATACCAAAACAGGAAAATGATTTCGATATTTGGAAAGACGAACCGATTCTTCACTGGCACTCGCGTGAGCAGCTTGCTCAGCCAACGCGTTGACGACTGCGTTGATAGTTTTGGACTCGCTGCCCAAATCCTCTTCCCGATGAGCTACCAGATTTGGATTCTTGCCGATTTTGTTCAACCTGAAATAAGAGCTCGTTTAAGCGTAGGGAGTGTTGCGCGTATAATAACCGACAGGTTTGTTTAATTTATCAGAGATATGGCATACTCGCTAGTCAATAATCGTTACAAAATCGTTTTTTGAAAATAAACGCTAAGTGGTTCACTAAGTATTGTATACTATATGGATTATCGCATTCTAAGGGCTGCACACACGGAAATCCGGGTGTGCATTGGAACATTGTTCGTAAGAGACAAATGAAATTGTGCCATTACAGTAGAGTTAACGACCTGTGCGATGATCTGATTTGGCTTGTTTTGATTACACCTTGATTACTTGGTAATCTTGCAGAACACATTTACAATTGAAATGTGACGTCGCTCTGTACGTGACAGGGATTAATTGCTTTAGTGATTCTGCAACGTTATTGGATTATAAACTGATGTCACACTATTCTACAATTATACTTGAACGCGAAATATTCGAATATACCGAAAGCGAAATTTGAACTGTAAAGTTTCGCCAGAATTTTTTTTATCACGTTGCGCATCAAAATTTTGTTGTAACACATTTAGATCGATCTAAAAATTTCTTGCAAATTAAAGAAACGAAAGTGCAAAATTAATATCGTTCTACATAAGCGATTTTAAAAGAAAACTAGATGCTAAGAAATTCAAAATTTCACACAATAATATTTATGATCAACTATGCGAACAATAAACATCCTTTATTAATGGCAATTCTGATGGATCTTTGTTAACTGCAATGATATCGTGTACTGCATAACTTACTGAAAAATACGACTAATCAAGATCGAATCAAAACTAATATTCATCATCGGTACCGACAGTAAAAATGACTTATTGTTGGGATATTGTTACGCATATGTAAATACGCAGACAGAAATTTATAATTAAACTTTGGTTTTGTAAAAAATTCCAAATACAAAAACGTCAGTTCCGTTTCCAAGAATATTTTCCGTGTAATTAAGGAAGTTCATTATTCGAATGAAGGTGGTCGGGCAATGACGTGAGAGCAAATAGACGTTTCCAGGCTTCACAGTGCTCAAGCCAGGTAATTTTAGGGGAAATGAGCGAGGCTTTGTAAAAGAAAAGGAGGATATTATAGTACCAAGATTATCTCATAGCACTGACGAAATAGAACAAAATTAGATATACGCAAGTGTGTCCGTTATTTCAGTCATACAGGAATTTGTCCGGCTGCACCCCGAAAATATATTCATGTTAAAGAAAAAAACATTCTCTGTAAATGTGAAAATTTTCGCATAATATTGACATGTGCCAGGGGCGATAGAAATTTCGAATATAAAGTAGGTAAATTGAAATTTTTGATGTTTTTTAATTATTTTGTTTTTGAATAAACTAAATTGGACTGAAAAAATTAATTTAATGCTGGGGAACAATGTTAATATTTCCAACTAAATGTAGGAATAAAATAATTTGGGGTACTTGTACTTGATACTTATTCCGTATATAACGACACGCAATTAAACCGTAAGATAGATAGTTTTGTAAAATAAAAGAGTTTTAGGATTCGTGGTATTTTTTTTTTTTTTTACAGAGTATTTTACTTAAAGAAAAAAAGTAACCAGCTGGAAATTGAGTGGTTTAGCATACATTTAGGGGAAACCCTCAGTTTTGGAGCTCTTATAGAGAAAGCAAAAAATATTGGGTATTTTTAGGGAATTAGAGGTCCACTGCGCAGCCTGCGTATCGACTTTAAATTTTGTACAGCAAAAAACTACAGACACATGGCAAGGGGGGATGGGGGGGGAATAATTTTCACGAATGAGACGAATAACGAAGTGATAAAACATCTATTAGCACACCAACTCGATAAAACAAACCTAACCAAAGCTTATACCTCTCGGCGGCAACGCTCTCCATGGTCCTTCGCATCAATGGATATTGATCCAATACTGCATTGAAATGATCCACCGAGAGGCTGAAGAGATTGCAGTAAGTTTCGGCTCTCACTGACGCAACGCGTCTCGCGTTCGTCAACAGGCATATTTCCCCGAAATATGAACCATCCGAGAGGGACGTTGCGACTTCCCCATTCGCCATCACGATATCCACTATTCCTTCTTGGATAAAGTACATTTTTGAACCTATCGTACCCTCCTTGATGATTATGTCTCCTAGAACAGGGGTTACCATTGCATTAAAACATGGCCAAGACATGAACGACGCAATTTTAAAAGTTGAATTTTTCAGTGTTCAAGCTTCATTCGAAGGTGATAGTGCACACAAATTATTCTTGCCATCGTTCTGTTCGGCGTGACATAGCGCTTATTGAGTAGTTAGAACTGAGAACGATCCTACAGTTGAAATAAAATGCCAAGTGTGCTAAGCACCGCCATTTTGAATTTTTACTAGTAGTTTTATTCGTTTGTAACAAATATATCGCAAAGATTCGAGCAGCATGTGTTCGTTGTAAAGAATTTGTCTTGCTTAATTCGATGAAATATTTTTAATTTTGTATATACGTAAATTGAAAAGATAATTGTACAGAGGATGAACATCAAAAGGGAAAAAAGAAAAAAACAGAGATCAAATCTAGTTCGTTTCTTGAAAGAATCGCATAAAATCTTTATCTCAAAGCACCATCTTGATTGTGCATGCTTAGAACTTTTGAAGAATCGTTTATATCGTGAAAAAAGACACTTTTACAACTTGTGATACAACATTCCGAAAGAAAACAAATCTCACAAGCTTCAGATCGAGCAAGAATTTTAGTCTTGCATCGTTAGTAGGTCACGTTTTTACTCAATTCTTATCTATTTTCGTTCGAGCTGCCTATTTTAAGGTCCATCCTCCCTAGAGTTGCACGTTTCCCACAACCATTACTGCCCAACCAATTGAGGTTGAATAATTTCACCGTTCCGGTTTTCTCACCTGGCTGGAAGACTTCGTATCTCAGTTTTGTAACGACGTCCGAAACGAAATTCGAATCGGCATTCGCAAAGAAAGGCACAGAGGCCACGAGTGATCTGCAGTTGTAGTTTATTACGTCCTGTGAAAACATACGAGCGTCGTCGATTATTGTTCAGGAAAAATGATATCAAGTGTTACAAATGTAGCTGTGAGAAATCAGTGTAATTATTATCCAGTTAATGAAGGATCGACATACTTCTCTTAATTTCTCCGACAACTCGCCAAGGATCAACTCTTCGTCGAAGAACTTGCCCTGGTATCGGTGCTCGAAGTACTCGGTTATCCGTTGCCTCATTTCTCGGGGCAGCTTTCTATACGCCATGTACTCCTCCACTTGCTTCACCTACCCCGAGAACAAGTTATCCCCGATCAAAAAATTAGTTCACTCCACAAAATTATCCGTATAAATTGAATCAAGTAATTGAGCGTTTTACGAGTTGTTTTTGTTTTACTTTATAACGATTCAATGTAGAACACCGTAATCGTAAACTATACGCGTAATGTATACCCAAGCAAAATACACAACGTTACAGATGGCAAAAACTGCAATTGGCAAAAAACATTTTGATACTCGTTCCTGCAGCGCCTACTGCGCCAAGTTTCCGATTAATATATGTCACGACGTTTATGTCCGTATTTAAAAAGATCTTCGTGAAGTGAACCAGAGTGTCTCCGTCATCTTTGAATTGTTCAGAATTGAAAGAGACACATCTGCGGACTTATGAAACCCGAGAAAGGTGATAGCAAGAAGTTGTTGACAATTTCTCTTCAATTCAACAGAGAAAAAGAGACGACTAACGAGGTTTAATCAGGCAAAAAAAATTATTCATCAACAAATCAACATTCGCGTAACGTATTTATATGGATCTACGTATGCGTTTTAAACGACCAGAGTTCATAATAGTTTCTTAGCGTGCAACGGAGACTTTCAATTTAGCAAATTCGTGCTATCTCATGATATTTACAAGTATTATTCATTTGTATTATTTACATCATCCATAATCATGTATCGTGGTATGCCTAATACTGCAGGTACGTTGCAAACTAGACGGAAAAAGTTTGCTAATCAAAATGCAATGGGTACATTATAACGCATGTAATGAAAGACGTTCACTTCAATTTTCAAGATCTCATTGCGGTATAAAAAAACGAGGAAATCAAAGGTTTCTTGGATTGGATGACTTGCATGAGCTTGTTACGCGTGAACGCTTCATCCAGGCAATGGTGAATTTTCTACGTGAAAACTTACCTTTTCGCGATATTGTCTTCGCGACGAATCGAGGGATTGAATCAAATTTGTTGCATGACCAAGAAACAGGGCGTAACACGTCGCCCCGCTTATCATACTGAGCATTGTAAGCCACATGTCCGTAAGTGACTGAGGTGGAAACCTTCCGTATCCTATGCACAACATGTGCGACATGGCCTTGAATAACGCCCATGAATATTGTTCTAACCAAAACGAGTCCTGAAAAATAGAAATGTCGATACGTTCAATTCGAACAAAGAGCAATAAAATATTAATAACAACAACAACAGAATTCAAATCATTAGAAATTGCTCAGCAATTCGGTCACCTTTTAAGAGCAATTCACCTACCGCGATTGTAACGAAAAGTGAGACCACAAATGTTCGTATAATTAAAAGTGTAAGAAAACGTTTCTCTGTTTTCTCTACCCCGACATGAATTTATGCGACGTCGCGTGCAAGTCGCGACTGTGTCGTTGTGCGATTCGTAAGAATAACTAAAAGTGTGGTACTTGCAAGATTAATTATACGGTAAAATACAGTAAAAAGAAGACGCGGCAATAAGAACCGTCTAGGAGCCGAGAAACCCGATACCAACAGCAGGGTAAAACTTGTCTAAAATTTTTTTCTAAACTCCCACGCGGACTTGACGTGGCTGTTCATCAACGCAGTCCTGCCGGTGCATACCTACTTTAACAAGCCTAACACCGTGTGCGTGCAAACTTACACACAGAGATGTCTGTAAGAAGTCTGAGAAGATGAGACGCAGATGTCTCGCAGTCTCGTCACCGCCGGTTTTCGAGGATAGACATCGGCGTATGATTAATGAATGCCAACGGCGATATTCAAACTACACGGATATACGAGCACTCGCTACTGTGCACACATTCGTGACGAAATCCTTCAGGAACCACGAGCGATTCGTCTCTCTCTTGCTTGCTCTAGCTTGCCATCGCGCAAACTTCAAGGCTGATTAAATATTTTAGGCGAATTAGATTGCCTCGCGGCTCGGGCCGCTTCTGCATCGAAGCGGTAACCGAGGGTTCCGATTTTCACATAACCAACGGTAGGTACCGTAAATTACACCCACTCTATTAATATTTATCAGATATCCGTTAGGGTTCACGGTAGCTGTGCGAATAAAATCCCATTTTATAATAATTCACGTCGAACGGAAAGAAAGTGACGTTTTTCCGAATGATTTGATAATGAAACATCTAGTTACCTGCAATTCGTTAATGGCGACCCAAGAGTTGCTCGGAAAGCCTTGCAGCATGGGAACTAGAAATTGTAGACATCCGCTCCAGTGACCGATGAGCAGCATCATGCAGATGAGATTGAATATTCTCATAAACACCGAGGCCATATTCAGGAACTGTCAACAACAGGGAAATGCCTTAGTAATTAACCAATTATTTCCATTCTACCTAAGGTATTTTAGGCATAGTATAGGTGTATAACGTCGAGTTTTTCTCACCAGTCATCATAGTAAAATCGTCATGTGTACATGTACACATACATACACACGTATATTTGAATTTCGAAGCCACCTTATACATGTATATGTATGTATATGTAGATATATGTATTATCGTCGAAACACAAATGGCCGCTGTCAAAATTTGATCTCTAATTTCATTCGAACCAGTTTAGCAGATAAATTTTTATCGTAGACTAAATGTACGATTTATGTAAATATTGAGAATGAGTAAGAAATTAAATCAAACGATCGACGAAGAATGGATCAAATTTTCACCGCTTTTGTAAACTGTACACTGTCATTGATGTTGGAGAATAGAAGAGAGAAAAAAAAAAAAACCGAATTATGGACGTAAAACTGAAAGTGCATGCAGTACATGTAAAATGATAACAAAATACACAATTATTGTGACAAAAAAAAAAAATATTTCCTCGTCTCAAGACCTCGTACACTGAAATACGGCTATATAACGTGTGTGTAATAAGTTGTGAACATACGTATGATAGGTACGTATAGTATATATGCATGATGCACGGTAAACGACCCGAACAATGATAGACCTAACAGACACAATTTACGTATGCGTGGGAAAAGAAAAGAAGTAAAGAAAGAAGATGAAAACGATCGGTCAAATGTATAAGGTTTAATAATTCTATATAGAATACATTAAAACCACAAAAACGTAAAACGATCAAAACACACATAATGTACTTATATGGTAAATTAGAAGTAAATTCAAAAAGTTGACAAAAAATAGTCAAAACAATCAAGACACACACATGTACTTATACGGTAAATTAAAAATAAATAAACGATTATAAACGTATGTTAAAAAGTGTCTTTGCCACAGATACAAAGGCCGTCCGACCGTGACCTCGACCTCGACCTCGACCTCGACCTCGACCCGGACGGTATCAACGATTATATAGCGTTGCAAGTGGCGTGAAACGTGTTTACGGGGTATCGATGACGACGGATGCATCGTTAAGGTGCATGTATTACCTGTCTGCAGGGATGCGAATAGCAGGTCAAAGGTTGAAAGCAAAATAGGTATACTCGTACGTATACGATTTACGCTAGCAATTAGAGTGGGTCAGGTCTGAATACGCCCCTTGTATCTGGTTAGTCGACGCTATGCGTAAAACAACTACGGGTAAAACGGTAATAACAGTGATAATAATAACAACGACCACGACGGTAATGACGATGACGATGATATTAACAAATTTTACTAGGAAGGCATCAAATGGAATTACACGAAATGATCACGTCGTAATTCCACCTCGACAGGTTGTGTGATATTTAATGCGAACGTGCCTGAGAGTGACTTCCCTCCCTTTAGGTGCTGAGAGGGGGGTGGTGGCACCTCGCGGGCAACTTCAAGCGACAAAACATAACAGCTGTGGTTGTTGTTGCTGTTTATTGTTGATGGTGTTGGTTTTTTTCTTTTCTTTTTATTTTTTTTTTATTTCTCTCTAGGTACGTTTTGTTTTTCATTTTTTTATTTATTTATTTGTTCTATTTTTTATTTTTTTTTTGCTCCCTCAGTTACCCAATATTCACCATGTAAAAAATTCTGAAACAGTCACGCCTCCTCACGCCATGACACCTGAGGGTTACCTTCTCCGAGCTAATGAGAGACTGGAGTTAATTACTTCGGTGTCACCGCGTGTCTCGGGAGGGTTTCGTTTTCTTTCTCGCTATGAAATGAACTTGGCTTTGATCCAATTGCAGTCAATGCCGGGATTTTGAAAATTTGCGTAATGTCAGTGATTTTTCACAGGTTAATGTTAAGTAACTGGGTGTAATTGTATACGTCGGAGATTTTTGTACCGAGAACTAGAGAGACAGAGAGACGGAGTTACCATAGAATCGTATACGGACATTATTTTATCGTGCAGTCGTCAATTATTACTCGTTTCTAACGGAAAGACATTTACGTGAGTATGTATAGAGATGAATACACATTATATATATATATATATGTGTATATGTGAAGTAGGGTATCCAACTGCTAAACATTAATCTATACGTGTAACATGGTAGATAATTGATCACACATTTACCTAATACGTGTGATTCTGTGTATATATGTATAACGCCGTACTTGTTTTAATTGGATCGTAACTACACTAATTGAACGAGATGGTATTGCTATGGTAATTCACACTTATAGAGTACATGTATACGTTACCTCGTCTAATGAAAAGGGGGGAAAAACCGAACAAAAGGACACAGAGACGAGTACTATATAATCGTAACATTTATAAATGTTACACGTGGTTATGTGCTACAAATGGTATACCAAAAACTAACGATCAAATGAACAAATAAGATCCTCAGTGATGCTTGGGTGTATGTTGAGAAACGTTATACGTATATTATAAGCGTGTGAATGTATATGTGTATATGCGTATACATACATATACATACACACTTTCTGAAACCAACGACAAAAACGACGAATACAAGCAAAAAGCCAAGCGATAAAGCAATAAAGCACACAACAAACAGCCAATGAAGGCAATAAGCTTGATATAGCGAGAGGACTAATCACAGAGCGGCAACAGGGAAAGCAGCTTTACACTTTATATCCAATTCTGTATAAAATTTATTTGTTACTTTTTTCTTTTTTTTTTTTTTTTTTTGTTCACCAGTTTTAATGCGAGCGATGTGTGATAGGCGAGCTTACGGTGGAGAAGGGACGCCCACGCGCATGCGCGATTAAAAAGGCACGTCCACCGCCTAGCGTTCATAATTTATCCCATTATTGACGGACGATTCTGATTATCTCACTCGGTTAGAATGTCGGTAAAAAATACAGTCCAGTTTCGACGAATGGTTGAAATGTTACGACGCGTCAAAGTCTCGAGGTGTGCGGTATAAATGAAGGAAGAACGGTAAACCATACGGAAAGTGATTTGGATGAAGTAAAATTTCGCGAATTCGCTAGGCGGCGTCGATTGTGATGAGAGCATGACCTATAGCTGCAGGAATGCGACGGAGAAAAGCGAACGTTTTTTAAATATAAACCAACGAGCCAATCAGTGGGCGGCTCTCTCCTGCACTACCCTGGGAGGAGTTTTCCGTCTCGTCGTAAGCCTGTGGTTTCAAAACAGATGAAGATCTTTTATTGAAATTTGAAGAAATCGCGACTGTGATTGTTTCTTCTCATCGGCGGCGTGTAATTGTTGGGAGAATAAAGTCAATCGTTAGCATAGTTACACGAACGTGAATTCGTTAGATCTTCGAAAGTTATTCATCAATTTTGAAAGCTCGAGGTGTGACGCGAGAGAGGTCGAACCAGGGATTGAACGGGCCGAGAGCTTGCCCAATCGTTAAGGCAGGTTACCTTAAAAATAAGGTTGCTTTTGCTGAAACCGGACTTCTTTTTATTCATATTGTCAGAGCTTAGGCGCCCCCTCCGCTCAGTGCGTTTTTTTTGTAGGTTCTGCAATATCTAGAAACAAAAGAAAGCCGGAACGTAGCACGACATAGTAGGAAGACAGGTCACAGAAGGTCACAGAAATATAGGAGAAGAACAGAGCACGGCTGCTGCATTATGTATATAATGTAATTGGTTACGTTAGATAAATTTGTTAGTCCTCGAAATAGCGTAAGAGTTCAACAATTAGATATAATATAAGTTGAGATACGCATTGCAGTTTAGTAACTCGCTGTGTAAGTGACCATTACGCATATATGGATAGTTTGTAAGTTACGTTGTATCATTAATATATGCATGGCGTTACGCAAGGTACAAAAAACAGTCCGGTGCAACATCAACGATTTACGGTATAATAATACAATGTCGTATGCACAGCTTGATTGTGAAGAAGTCAATGAAAGCTCCTGCTTTTGCCATCGCCCATCGCCACGCATTCGACCCAAAAATTTATGCCGTTCAAAGCTTTCAAAAATCCCTAGTAAGTATATTTAAACACGTTAACGATATATGCATGTAGGTACATACGTCACGTGGGTAATAATCCACCGACCTGAACACCTTGGTAAACAAAAGTATGTTTGCTCGACTTGATTTTAGACGGACAAATTAGATAGAACGAGTAAAAATATCTATGTATATTTCTCGAACGACTCGTAGACAAATATTATCGTGCAACTTATCGTTAACTCACATTTCGAGATGTTCAAAATTCTATTTGTCAACATACTGCAACATGTTTGAATCTTTTCATTTTCAAGGCCAATATAAATTTTAATTCGTTACCAAAAAACAATATATGAAAAGACGGGGGAAAAAAAAAAATTGGCAAATTTTGACACTGTGTTCTTGTAAAACGGATTTATCGTTTGATATTGATTCACATTTCTGGACTTGATTTTTTATTAAATGAAATTTTCCCACACGTTGACGAAATGAAAAAAATTGTACGATATTGAACGAAAAAAAAAAGAAAAAAATCGTGCCATCGTTAAACCTGCAATTCGTACAAGTTGACCATCATGAGAGGCAAGCCATTCTTACAAAGCTTATGTTAATCCGTACGGACTTGATGCTTGAATATAGGCACATTGTTATAACAATTATATTTCTATTGCCTCGACAGCCCAAGCGCCAAAGCTATAAGCGCAAGCGCTTTTTCCGTGATTAATAGGCGACTCGCTTCAATACAGTTTCCAAAAATTGGAAAGGAATTCACCTGCGTGTGTTGCGTGTGTATGTGTATGTGTTCTCCATTTACTTTTCGTAAACATGAATAAATGAAACGAGAGAGAGAGAGAGAGAGAGAGAGAGAGAGAAACAGGGTTCAGTAAATTACGTATGATATAACATACTGTGATATTATTTTCGTATGTATTCTTACTATGAACACAACGATAATAATCGCTCCGCAAATCTTTGTGCTGGTTCAAAATTGAAAAATAAAAGTGAAAAAGACGAGTAGGTACCTTCCAGACATTCGCGTACGTTGTAAATTGTTATCAGATCCTTTTCGCAGTATATAAAAAAAAAAAAAAAAAAACGCGGCCCGTGTTGAAAGATAAATACATTCATGTTGAGGGATCGTTAAAGTAGTGATTGGTCGTATAATGAATGTGCGTGTGTATGAGGCATTCGGTTTGCGTTTGCCACCGAAAATTACAGACAAAACTCTGATATATTATTTTATCACGGCGCGTGTAAAGGAGAAGAAAATTTAATAGAATAATAATAAAAAAAAAAAAAAAGAAGAAGAAAATTGTTGAGATTAACGATTGTTGAAGCGGTGTTCAAAATCCGCATGTAAGTGTATATATGCGTTATTATTTTGTGTGTTAATTAAACAGATCGAGCATTTGAAAGTGGTTGAAATGCTCAATGAAAGACTGGAAAGAGAGTAGAAGGAAAAGATAGAAACGACGAGGATTCACATGTAGAAGAAGTAAAACAGTGTAACATCTGCCCGCCAATTATTAACCGGCTTACCGACCAAATATTATAAACTGTTATTACACACGGTTCACGCAACATTAATTAGTAAGGATTAATATATAGACAATGATACTGTAAATAATTATCAAGGGTATCGTGTAATGATGATGCTATAATTTTTTCATTCACTTGTTGCACTTACTTTTCGCCGATTGAGTTCATTGAAAACACAGTCATGCAGGCCTTCAACCACTTTGAAACAAATTCGTTTCCTAAATTTTCAATTAAACAGTTAGTAGATAGCAGTAGTATAATAAATACAAGCAATTATTGTTAGTAAACGTTTTCATCGTAAAATTGCTCGTAAAGTTTCAGTCGTTGGTCAACTTGCACATAAAATTTGACCGAGCTGTTAGAAATGATTATGTCTCTGTCCGAAAGTACATATAAATATATCGCACATATGTACGTATGTGTTAAAATAGTGTAGCACATGTTTAGTGTGTATAAGACACGATAATTGACGTTGAGTATAATTAGTCAATTCGAGTCTGCTTTACAGACTTTCCGTCACTATTATTTTTCAGAAATAAATCAGAAGAAGAGAACCACACCGTATTGTTTTTTTCTTTTTCGTTTGCGGTTTTTTTTTCTTTTTTTTTTTTTTTTTTGTCAGGAAATACCACCTCAATTTAGACGATGAGCTCACGATCGACTTTGGATTCAAAGTAAAGCGTGAATCGATCGTGAGCCGGTGAAAATAGGATATACAATACACAGACGGATAGACATAAACCAGCCTTAAGCGCGTTAACAAGATGCGATAGAGAATCAGACAGTATGAAAGCACTTGAGGCAGGTCACACATCGATTGTATATATATATATATATATATGTCAGATATTGAAGTAGAATTCATAGCAAGGATTTCCGACTATACTATGTAATATTAATACGATGAAAACCTATCGAATATAAAATGTTATCATGTATAATACACATATCAAATCATTGTCATTGGCATATAATTGTATGCAATATGTAGTATAAAAATATAATCTGACACCGAAATTGCACATGCAATTATATAAATATTAATGTAAATTATGTATAAGGTATCACGTAGGCCGTAGCGAACTCTTCAAGATCCTTCCTAAACAACTTTCAAATGCACAACCAGTCACATGTCAAATTATTTTAAACGCTATATAAATGTATCGTAATACAAATTTCTAAACCACTAATTATCTCGAACTTCTATACAATGTGTACATATATATATATGTAATTGTAAAAACCTTCCAATAACTTCAACGACTATTCTAGGATTGAAAACAAAATGTGGAAAAAAATTAATAGAATATAAATAAAAACCGAAACGTATTTAAACGATAAACTAGACCGACGAATAGGCTCAACCGGTAATAAAAATTAAACTCGTAATCGGGTTTCGTAGCACGTGCATTACGGCTTGTACTTTTTTCACTTGTGTTATCTAGTTCAACGAATCGGCCAACAAGTATTTATACCCGAAGGAAACGAAAGAAACGAATAAAAATGCATATTCGTTAGTGATGGAAAAAATTTAAAAAAATTAAAGCAATACTTTCATCATCCGTAATTGTCTGGCAATGGGTTGTTACAATCCGGCAGGATATTCGAAACGAAGTAGAAATTTGAGATTGATTTGAATTCGTCTTTTGTCATCTTGAACAACTTGCACGCTGAAGCCTGACAATTATTTATAACACATAAACCTGTCTACATTCACAAGACTGTCCTAAATTGTACGGTAATTATTTTGTCGCACCTTTCATCGAACACGCCATTTCGACAAGCCGATAAACATTCTCTTGCAGAGGAACCAGTTTCGTGAATGAGAACAAATTTGCTCGACGTGTTACGCATTCAAATTATAACACTGGTTTCGGTATTGCCAAGGCATTTATCGTCGCGGCGTCGTTTCTATTTGATTTTCATTTCATGCCTCGCAACGGGAGTCGCGATGGGCTGCTTCAAGGTATTTGACCTTTTCACATATTCACGGTATCGGAAAGACAAATATTTATCAGAACGTGGTCTTGGATACCATCTTGTCCAGATTCGATCAATCGTGGCTGCGGCGAATACGTAACATGTCACGCCAATTTTTATTATAATGCATAAAAAGAGAATTAGAAAACTGGAACTATTCCTTGTGCCTGATCCGCCTTGGGTATGAAAATCATTAAAATCGATTAAAAATACCACATTTCAAGCACTTTGAATGTTCTGGCTATAAAACACTTTTCTCGTACGTTATTTTTTTTTTTACGTTAATTCGTGTTCCCTACATAACTGGCGGAAATAAAAATATTGCTGGTGATTTTTTCAAAACGAATTCTTCTCTTTCTCTAAATTACGATTTAGACGGTATTGTGAATGAGAGTAAAGAATTAATAATCTGGTTTATTATTGCTTTACTCTTACTTCCGGATACAGATTTTCTTACCGGCGACGCTCATCGAGATGATCTGTGGTAATTAATGTTGTAATTATAACTGTAAACAATCGATCGCGATGGTGGTTTAATGGAAGAGACTGTGTTAGAGTCATAAACAAAAGTTGTGTCTGGTCTTTGGCCATGTCGACAAAGCGTGCAGATCGATATCACGAAAGATATATAAAAAAAAAAAAAAAATGAACTAGGTTTCGGACAGGTTTGCAAATTTGCAAATCTTCAAAGCCAGACGCGGTGTCCGAAAGATTTTCTACAACGCAGTTTCGTTTATACCGCGAAAGGATTTTGAAAAATTTAGAGTTTGCCAGAGACGTCGCGTCTACGCCAAGATTTTTACCCATGCGCGAACAAATTGGATCAATCAAGTCTCGAATTCGAGGTCTTTGGTCTAGAATTCTCTTTGAAATACTCGTCGCGTAATTCGAAGCGTTAGCGATGTTGCTATAAAGACTCCCTTGCTGCAGCTGTCAATCTCCTTCTTTATTCACACGAAGTTATCACTCCTCCACTTCTAAATTCCATCTAACAAGATATTCGCCGTCGTTGCTTTTAGCCCAGGCGGTGTTTCACCTCCGGACGATTAAAGATGAAAGGATCAACTCAAACTTTAGCACTCGGTGATCTCATTCCTCGCCTTGATCACCGATGATTTTAATCTCCGACGTCTTGCGGGTTAGTTACCGAATTTCGCACGGTTGTATTTCAAGGATTGATAAACAGCGAAATTGTTTTATCGAAATGCGTTTTTTGCCACGTTCGAGATTCAAGATATGCGTCCACGATCGGAACATCGTAAACAAACCGAAACGTGAAATTTGTTTCTCAACAATTTGCTGCTAAATTAATTTTACGTCTGATTTCACTCCTGAAAGTACCAATGAGGGTGAAGGAAGATAAAAAAAAAAGAAAAAAAGAAAAAAGAAAGTAATTTCAGTCGAGCCGGAAACATCGGATATTACGAAAGATAGAGCAGAAGGATTTTTCAGACCTGTTTAGACGAAGAAGATTGACTGAATTTTCGATACCCGACGTAGCTAATTTTCCATTCACTCTATGAATGCACACATATCGACAGCTGTTACAGCCGATCGGAATATAAATGAGCATATATTCAGGATCGAGCATATTAGGTGGAGAGTTGTGGAAACTAGTTATTCACCGGCACGTCACGCCTGGCAATGTAAGTGTCATTATATGTAATCAACGAATGACAGCGAATCGAGTAATGACAACAACGATTGATTGACGTTCATATTCTGACAATATCGAATAGGCGAGTGAAGAACGGCTCGTATCCAAGTTTAAAGAAAAGAAAAATAAAATTAAAGAAGAACCGTAACGAGTAATTTCTTGGCTCATTAGCAGCTATCGAATTAATCCACACATGTGGATACGGATGTGTGTCAAATTAAACGAGCGAGTTTTGTTGATGACGATTTCGCCCGGTGACAGCCTCCCGTTAAATGCCAAGTCATTTTTTATTCTACCGGAAATACGTTTGGCCTAGATAATCCCCGACGTTTATGTAAGAATCGAGGATAACTGACGGACCGATGGAAAAAAATTAATATTTACACGGGTAATGTCTGTATAAATCTTGCGTATACAAGGTTAAATTTAAACGTAGATTGAGAATAGAATGAATCCCCGGTTACTTCGGTTATCGATGTTAATGTTAACACATGTTGGACAATATCATGAGGCTTGTAAATTTGTAACCGAGAAATCGAGCTTTCGGTATAATTTTTTCAATCATATTTTTAGCGAAGTGAAACTTTAAACAGAATGTTGATTCAAACGGATACTTGGTCGTATAATATTTGTTGATTTTTGTATCGCTTAGTATAACGCATCAAACACTATCGTAGAATACTTATTTCTTATATAATTCGTCGACAGTTGACGTCAAGTGAATCGTAGATCGGTTTGGAGCGTGACTGGACATCGATATTCGTGAAGACATTCGATTATCGGTCGAATTTCCGTACATATTATATTCTATGCGTTACATAATATACCTAAGCATAATAAAATCGTCGTGCTTTCTTATAAACTATATGTAACATACGTATGTAATCATGACGGATTAGCAGCGTTAGGAAATCAAAATTTTTAGCGAGACAAAAAATTATCCTGAAAAAATAACACGTGTAATTAAGCAACAGTAACAAAATAGAAATAATCCAAAAACTCGGTACGAAGGAGCTGGGCAAAAATTCGTTCAAAATATGGAATTAGGGTAAAAAAGGTCGGTTTAAGGCAAATTCGACGAACGATCAAGTGTGAACGATCAATAATACAACTCAGGTACCTAACGAAAAGTGTAAATTATAAAAATAAACGGGTAGCAAATCAGGCAGCTAAACAACAACGAGTATAGTAACAGCAAGCAAAGACAGAACTAAAAAAACAGGGACACACTGACACGGTCACATTGCCAAATTCCGGGCAGGGATTACACCTATGACACTTACAGGCAGCCCTACTCTTGCCAGACCAACCAACACTTGCAAATCATCCTTCGCGTCCAAATTCTTTCTCAATTTAATATCGCGTGCTTGGGGTTTTTTTTTTTTTTTTTTTTTTTTTTTCTCTCTCTCTCTTTATCCCCGAAGAAAATTATTTTAGGACGAATAAAAGGATCGAAGGAAAAACACGCACGGACGGAGAGAGCGATAATAATTATGATTAAGAAACCGTGAGACGTCACATTTCGAATTGCGATTTATTGAGACGAAATAACGACTTTTTGGACGTGAAAGATTTTGCAATAACTATATTAATCGAACACTCGTTAAGACTCCTAGTTTAGATGAAGATTCCAACAAAACCTGACGAACATAACAACGGTCAAAACACATCAGTCCCAGGAAGGATTTTTTTTATAGGAAAAGGGTTGAGGATTGGATCCTCTGTCAACTCGACGGTCTATTTATTTTCGCACGATATCGGAACAAGTTGGATCGAGTTAAAGATCGCCGTGATTCGTCGCACGCGGTGATCATCAATGGTGAAAATTTAACGCAACGTGGTTTCGCGAAGTTTCTTTTCAACGATATCGAAGCATTTTCAGCCTCGCAAAAGTCCGACTTAAAGAGAAAAAGATTCATTTCGCGAGCTCGTCTCTGAGAATTCTCCCGAGTATTATCCGCGAAACGCTTTCCTGTAAACAAAAATGGATTATTAAATTTTTCAACGACCATCAAATATTATCGCATCCCACGTCAAAAGAGCCACAAGACACTGTTAAACCCGATTTACAACGCAGAGAAATTTTTTGCAAATCCTTCAGTAGTCCGTATCGGTTTAGTACAGAGTTCGTCAACACCGTTTGCTGCGACTCAACAACAGAGACTTTAATTTTTTCTCAGGTCTAAGAACCCGCACCCTGCAAGGGTCAATGAGCATCAATTACACCCTTCTTCGAGTGAAATTCGAATAACGTGAGATCGAACACCGAGTTCGGTTGCTTGCAGCGTGCATTTGAAACAGAACAGTGCTCGACGATCAAGAGTATTCGATTAAATCAAGATCGATCATCGCGACGTTGACGGATTTGAAAACGATTTTCAGTCTGCGTTCAAAAAGGACATGGTGGCACAGGATTGAAAAGACCGGAACGATTGTTGCGTGGGGGGAAAGTCTCGATGAAGCAAAACTCTCTAATACACTATATTGGTGTATACGTCGTATGGTAGTATTGGCAGTAGCAGTAGTAGTAACGTGAATTGGGAACGGGTAAGTGATAAGTGACTGCTAGAAAAATCACACTCTGTACATAAACGTGTGTAATTATCTATTACATACATATATATAATAATATACGTGTATATATTATTATATACAATATATAACGTATAACATTCCCGCGTGTATGCATATACAGTGATGAAAGATTTTTTCTCTCAGCAGTTTCTTTTCTTTTTTTTTTTTTTGGTGTCGTTGGATTGGACTGGTCAGTTTTTTTTTTGTTTTTTGTTATCAAGATTCTTTTCAACTCCGTGGGAGTGTTTTTTGGTTTTGGGTACTTGACAGGCACACCTTGCTGGTTCGGTCTGGTTGCGGCGGAGTCGCCCGACGCTCGTAGTGCCTCTCCGGCTGTTGGTAAAGTGGTATCTGTTCCGTGTTTTCGAAACCCCACGAACGGTTCGGATCGTGTTCCACGTATGTTCATCCAGGTGGAGGTGAGAGGGTATCCGCAATGTTTGGAAGACGTGTAAATAGGTTGTTATTTTATCATTAGACGACTCCTCGACTTTCAATGCCTAACTCTCCCTTCTTTCGCATACTCATGCATACACCTATACATGTTGTATCAACACGTCGATAATGTCGATACATCGATACGTCAATATACGTATGTGCGTACAAACATTATTTCCTCATTCGGCTACGTAAATTATATTATTTTAACATCGCCGCGAGTATCACCTGTAAGACTGTTTATGAGAAAGAATTGACACCTTCTCATCCAAAGCCTTCGTCGGTAAATTATTCACGGAACGGAAATGAGGAGAAAAAAAAAACCATCAAAACAGAGTTTCGTCTTTTTCGTTTTTGATCAAACGTTTTCGCGCAATCGGCAATTTGTTTTTTATTCTTTTGAACTAGGATTCGACTGTGAGCTGATACTTTGCCTGAGAATGTGTCATTTGCTTTTTTCGGGGCTTGGGGGGAGGGCGGGGGGGAGCTTATCGTGTTCTTTGACCGAGTAACGATGTATAAAACACAGGTATGAAAATGTTCAAGTTTGCGAAGATCGACTAGATCGAAGAGAGATGAAAAAATGGAGAGGGAAAAAAAATAAAAAAATAAAAATACAACAAAATTTTAAGAACCAAAAAAAGATGTATTTACATACAATTGGTTCGTTGGTCTGTACTTTAAATATATCGCGATACAGTAAGCGAGAGATACAAAGAGAGAGATAGAAATAGAGTGAAAAAGAGTAAAAGACAGAGATATGAAGGAATGCTAACGAATTCAAAAAGAAAACTCATCAACATAGTCTATCAAGCTTAACATCGTTGTTTGTAGATTACTATAATTATAATTACAAGTAACGTAAAACGCCTCGATCTTCTCATTAAATTTCGACGAGAGTACGAATAGAACTATTTTGTTGAATCTACAATTTGCGTATCATAAGGCAATGATTGAATACATGGCATAATGGCCAAAAAAGTGACAGGCGCGGTTTGTTTATCTCTGCAGCAATCTGATCGGTTTTGCGACAGCTATGCGATGTAATATAATTGAAAAAATTGTAACTTGTTCTGTTATTCTATCCCAACCGCGCTCGTGTAATAAATTATTACGACTTTTATCACCGTTCGAGGCGATAGGAATTAATTTTATTGGAAAAACTGTAAATACAAACGAAGAAACAGAGAGTCGCAATTATAATGCATAAGGCGAAAAATCTTCGAAGGCTCTGTTGTCATTTTTCAAACGTGAAATTAATTACGGATTACGACTTGCGATAAAATGACGTCAATCATTGTTCCCCAATTTCTCCCCAAGTGTGGGTACTTCTTATTTTCTAGTCATTATTCACCGAGTATTTACTCTATAGAAACGCAAGTCGAAAAAATAAAAAAACTAAAAGAATCGCGGCTCGATTTTCCCAATTTGTCACGAACAACCGATCGGTTAGATTATACGTGAAAAACCGCTGCAAACTTGATGGTAAGAAATGAATTTCCTCGCACGTTTTCATCGTCAATTGCGTATATATTTATTGCTGCAACAACATCGCCGCGTATAATATCCTGGAGAAACGACGAGCGTTACGTGAATTGGTCGATTACGGTTCGCCTGCGTCGTTCAACAATACTTCAACAATTGGCGAAGAAAACTGTTCAAGACAGCCAGACAGCGAGCTAGCCAAAGGCTTTATTTCAAAGAGAACTGAAAGCCTCTGTCAGGCTGCCATCCGCAGCCCTTTTCCTCCATTGCGGAAATACGAACATATTTTCTCAGGATGCACGAGCGGCTGGCATCTATCTGTATTATAAATCTAAGGACGGATCGCAGAGGTGTGTTCAACACGATACCGTTCTGCCTATAAGTGTTTGTACACACAAGTAACGGAAATCGATACTTTTGCAGTTATTTCCGTTGCACGAGACTTTCCGATCGGACGTAACGTACAAGAAACCGGATTCCGATTATCATTATTACTATATCCATTGCGCTCGTTTGAAAAGAACATATTACTCATTTCTAGAAAAGATTCTTACATATGTCTGAAAAGAAGAAGGATAAATTTTAAAATAAAATAAATAAAATAAAAATTCGAAAGGATTGTCGAAAGTTAGACGTAACAGTTTTTGGTGAAATTTAGTTAACGATCGGTTATTTTAGGTCGGAACGAATCGAGAAATAAGTAGGTTTAACTTGGAAAGAGATATTTGAGGGATGAGAGACTCTGGAATATAGGTAAATAATAATGTTTCATCCGTGCGTATTTTTGGCCTGAAACAGCGTCTCGGTTGGTTGAATAAAAAAAATAAAATAAATTGGGGTAGGTGCGTGATACGACGCTGTTTTGATTAAACTTTGAATTATGTATTTCGACCTCTCGTCGCGTTCCTCGGCGTGTTTGGAGAGAAGAGGTTCGCGAAAAGAGTTGTAAAGGGAGAGGTGAAAATAAAAAAAATTGAAAAATAAAAAATGAACAGGAAAGTGGAAGGAAAGAAACGTTTTATCACTAAAGTGAAGAGGAGAAAGAACATAGAAAGAGAGAAGAATACGACGGAAAAAAAAAGAATCTACGATTTTTTACCTACGATATTGATTAATTGCCTGTTCAAATATATAATTATACGCCGACTAATCAAATCGTTATGCATTGATTCGGATGTGTGCGTACAATTGTTGTACCTGGCGAAAATAAAACACATTTATGGAAAACGTCGATTTACGATAAATTGTGAAAATCTATGGATAATACGTGAATAATAATATATTGGTGAAATTTAATTACGGTAGTAATTGTAATTAAACAGCGCTTCTGAAAGTATTTAATTTAAAATGCTTTTAACGGACGTTTGTATGATTGTATCGCAATGTTGCCGGAAAAGGAAATTCAGTTTCCGGTCTGTGGCAAATATAATCTGGTGAAAATAAGCTTAGTTTATGTTACCAAATCCTTGTGGTATAATATAACCGTGAAGGAAAGTCCATATAGTAAGATTTAGCCACGAGTTGTTAAGGTAAACAACAAACGAACATCGAAATGTTGAAGGATAGAAACAAGATACCGAGTTTATTGCTATAAAAAAAAAAAACAAAAAATAAACAAACATGAACGACAGTTAATTTTCAACGTTCGCACGACGTAGCTTTAGATATTTCGTTACAAGTAATCGATTGAAACAAATAGGTACGTATTCCATGATCGATGATATGGACGCAAAACTTGTGCTGTATAATTTATAGGAAACGTGATTATTGGCATACCTAATTATACATATATACGGTTTGTATTTGTTGAGTACCGCGGACTTCGGTAGCAATTTTGCAGTTGTAAAAAAAAAATTACTTCATTGCGCAAATGCAATCGCTTGCTAGTCAATTTTCATACATTATACGCTAAATTTGCTGGTAAACTTAACTTAACTTACATAGGATTGTATATTTATATGTATGGTACAGATATAGTACGATCGTAAATATATGTATATTATATAAATGTATATTAAAAACGAGAGGGTTGATACGAATGAGAAAAATGTCTAGCTACTCACATAAACCTCCTCCCATTGCGAAACGTAACGGACGAGCCTCGAGAGACGAAGTAACCTGACCAACGACAAAAGTTTGGCCAGCCTTAGAATCCTAAGGGCACGTCCAGCGTTCAGGAATTGCAACGACTCGCTGAAGTCCTGAAACTTGTGCGAAAGAGTTATACAAAAACACCATCGAGGCAAAAGCAAATTTCGACGTGACGAAGTAGCGTCGACAAGTTTTTTGCAAATTGATAGTTTCCGGAAAAGTTTTCAAAGCCACGCGCGAAGT
The DNA here is from genome assembly GCF_021901455.1 of Neodiprion lecontei. NCBI lineage: Eukaryota > Metazoa > Arthropoda > Insecta > Hymenoptera > Diprionidae > Neodiprion > Neodiprion lecontei. The sequence continues at coordinate 37,328,579 of NC_060260.1, read as the reverse complement.
CGGAGGCTGTATTATAAAATCAACATGGCCGCCGTTAACCGCACACACCTGCGATTTTCTTTCTTTCGTACGATTCTTTTCGAAATTTTTTCATCAACGAGCGATATTTCAGACCAAACAATCGAATGGCAAGAATCATTTAGTCGTTATTTGACGTTAGAAAAAAGCTCAATAACCGGTACAGCAGGTGAAATATATATGTGTATAAATGATCGCGACTTGTTTTACAATGTAAAATCCCTTGTCACAACATTTATGCAAGTCGATATTATATCCGCATCGGGACACCACGAAAGGCTCAGCCTATGCATAGCCAATGCTTGAAGCTTGAACAGGTGGAGTTAGTTTGCTTCGGAGATTAGGTTGGGTTGGGTCAGGAATCGAGCGAGAGGATCGTAGCAAAATTAAGGACTAACGGGTCGTACCGCCCGAACAGGAAGTTGAGAAACGAGAGAAGACGGATTGAAAAATTCGCGATGAGTAGCGGAAAGAATCCTGAGAAAAATTCGAACAATAACTAAAACAATATCGTCTCAATATCGAAGGCTCGTTTCTTGGATATTACAGAGAACCCAAAATTTGCAACCGACGACGTCGTGCGGGATTAAAAATGTTCCTCGTTGTAAAAATTTAAGCATTTTCAAACGAGTTTAGAAATAATATGCCGCTGTTGAAATGAAATCAGCGTACAATTATTTTCATACGTAGTTGAAGATTCACGAGTTTCACGAGTATAAGGAAATATCGCAAAGTCGAGAGCTGTGGTAGAATGTTTTTCAAGCGAATCGAGGCCCCGTTATTTGACGTCAAAGGCATGATGAAATGGGGAAAATAACAAACATGCGTATCCAGGTATCGTTGAGGAAATATCTGCTCGAGCGTTCTCACAGGATCGCAGGTGAGTATAAGGTGAATTGTTTACTCACTTGATTGAATATGAGAAAAATATAGTCGAGAGGTATGGATGAGATGAGGTCCAGGAAGAACCACGTCCTGAGGTAGTGCTTAGCGATGAGCTTCGGGTCCAGGATCACTTGTTCGGCGTTGTCCTGCTGCATGATACCTGAAACGATGCAAAATATAACATGTTTGATTTCGTAATTTTTTCTCTGTCGAGAAAAGAAAAGTATAAAAAGTGAAAGGCATCTACCGAAGTACAAAAATATAGGTAAGAAAATCAGTGAGCGGCAATAATTTTCTTTAGTGTAAAAAAAACTTGACTCTGAATATCTCCGGTGGTAAAAACAGCTTCGGAAAATATCGCTGCAGCGAGCAGATTTATGCTCAGCTGTGATTTTTTCAGATCAGGCATGGCTGCGGGGGAACGGCAAAGCAAATGTTATTTTTATACAGCGGGAACATTAATATCCAATTAATTGCTGGAGCAGAAAGATAAATCCGAATAATATTATGCCGTTCAAGTGCAGATTCCTCCCACAGGAGAAAAAAATTTGGCCAATTTTCAAACCACTTTTTCTTTTTCCTTCGCCCGACGTTCTTTCCCCGACTTCTCAAGCTCTTTTTACAACTGGAGAAAAGAAATAACAAGCGTGCAATTTGTGGCCAATTTTTTTTCTTCCACCGTCGCTGTTGAGAAAAGAATTCAACCGATGAAGGAGAGAGGCGGAAGAAAGAAAGAGATCGAGTGGCCGGATTTAAGGAGTCGAATTTCCTTGACAGGAAAATTTTTGCACCGCCGATAACCTGAAATTTAATGTAAAACTCACCCGTCCGGAAGTTGACGACAATATCTACGAGAAATATCGTGTCTGAAAGGCAGTTGAAGGCTATCCACCTGGTGCTCAGATCATCGTTGAAAAAACTAATGGCAACCGGTAGAATGATCAAGTTTGCGACGAGCAACAGAAGCATACAAAGATCCCAGTAAAATCTGAAATCAGAAAACGTAATTTAAATTAACGGGCGATTAATACGGCTAATTTTTGTTGAAGAAGGTTAACTTATACATATCCATATACAATCAGAATTAAGTTTGGCTCGAATTTTTAGTACAACGCGACGAATATCTGTCAGGCACGTTCACATTCGGGTAAAAATTTTACCGGTGGAATATTTCTTTTCCCCACTAGTGCGGTGCGGTCAGATTTCGCAGAACTGCATCGTGTAGCGACGGATTTGCGAAGGTAAATTATCGTGGGGAAAAACACAGATTAGTTACCGTGCCTCTGCGTAATTCGAAACAACATTGAGTATCGTTTCTATTTTTTATCATCTCGATTTCCTTTTCCATCTTTTCAAAACTGTAATATTATTCGTGCGCAGTGAAAGAAAATTGATTTTCTAGTAGAAAATTAGTAATTTTATCATATCGCAGGCATAAAATTTTCAAGTGAGTCAATTGAAAGTTAAAACCGTAACAACAGAGATGCAACGGATGTAGTAAGGTTTAATTATAAAAAGCAGAAATTTTATTTTTGAAACAATGGACTCGATGAATTCCGATTGATCTAAGGATCGATACCTGACTCGATGGCGTCTTTGCTTTGAGCTTGAATTTCTTTTCGTTTTACTGCAGGATTGCACACCCGACGTTATTGAGTGGAGAGTGATGCGTTTCGTAATTTAAAAAATGTAAGCCATGGTGGATATTCGTACGGCGACGCTAAATCCTGGATCCATATAGGCATGATCTACGGCTAGCGAATGCGGGAGTTTACTTTTATTGACTGCCTGCAGAGAAAAGGGCGAAGCGCGCGGTAGGATATTAAAGAGAAATTATTGCTCTATGGATTTTAGTATCCTCAACCTACAACCTTTTCCATATCCCTAGGGTATGCAGGCGGGGTAATTCCCGCGCTGCGGACGTTCAATTTTAAAGTACGACAGCGTGTGTGAAAAGAGCTAAGCACACGGAAAGAAAGAAAAAGAGAGAGAGAGAGAGAGAGAGAACAATGATAACGGCGTAAATGCGGGGAAAAAACGGTGTAGACAAAACGGTGACGTTTGCACATTTGCACTTTGGTACCGCCGCTCGCGTCATCCTTTTCACTATTCTAAGAACATCTGTGACTACCTTACATTTTGTTTTTACCTCTCGACTTCGATTCGTCACGCGTATCGCTGCAGCCAATCGTTGAATTGAATATGCGTTTAAACGTGTCGAGATGTGCGTTTCGTTAAGACGTCTGTCACGTTTGAGGACCGCGACTGAAGAGAGATACGATTTTAAAAACGACGGATGAGAATAAAGGACCGTAATCAGGTTGAAAAATAATAGAATAGAATAGTGCAATTGTTATTACACCGGAATTGCGAATGAAATAAAGTAAAAAGAATAAAGTCAAATTTCGGAGCGGTGAAATTTCTTCAAAAGCAGAGAAAAGAGAAGATCGTTTTCGGCTGAGAATTTGGCCGATCAATAATCGAGTATACGAATTAATATTGAAGGGTTGAACGATCAGACATTAATACTCTGCAGCTTGAAAGCGGTTTAATTTATTCTAGGTGTCTGTTCCGAATTGATTCTCGTGATCTGAGCTCTTATTATACGTATATCGTGCAGCCTGCGAATAGGCCTATAAACGAGTAAATTTTACGGTATAATATACGAGCTGTAGTTTTGATTCGTATAATCCATACCGTTACCCATTAATAGTTGATAACCCGAGATACGCGGGTATACGTATACAATGTACGTACAGCGTGTAGAGAAAAAAGTAATAAGAAGTAAGATAAAAACAAAAATGGCAAACGAAAATAAATGAAAGTAAAAATCGCGAAATTTTTCCGCTCGTTCGACGGGTCAAGGGACCATGTGACGTCATCATCTTGACCAGCGGTCAGCGTCCGTTCGTTTAATGGATCCGAATTGGAGCGTAAGGCTATAAAATTCTTTAATCTCATGTAAGCGAGCGTTATAAAGAACGAACGGCGATATGCCGATGCCTGGTTGAGAAAAGGCAATGAGATGATTAAAAAAAATTAAGAGAGAACCGATCTCACCGAAGGATCGCTTCTTCGCCATTAAACTGTGAAATTACCCGACAAGGTCAGCCCAATTTTAGCCCCGAGATGTGCGCGGATTTTTTTTTTTCTAATATCGAATCGCAAATCACGAATTCAGATTTTGAAGGTACGAAAAATGCGTTGGATCGGTTAATTTCGTAGATGATGATCGGATCGATGTAGTTTGAAATTTAATGTCTGTGACAGGTTTTTCTTCCAAGTCGATTTGTGCAGCGAGAGAAAAGTATACGATGATAATTATCCTTGACCTGCATTAATTTAAGATCGAGAGAGGAGATTATCGCTTGACGTCATCCCGATCGCAATGGCAAAAAGTAATAGCACGCTTTTGGCGAGTAATATGCATCGTATTTCTTTTTCTTCTTCTCGCGTGTGTGCGTAATCCGACAGAGAGTTGCGTTTTTCCCCTTTTCGAAATCTCAGCTTGTTCAAAGCAATAATCTCGCAGATACGCCGTTGATATATAAATACTCTCAGGTTCTCGGTATAAATCTCACCGCAAAACCGCAAGTCGGTCTTCGCATCTTTGCAAGCGTAAAAAAAACCGCAAGAGGTTTATTCGTAAATAAAGCCAAAAACTTTTGACGAAACGGGGAAAGAACTCGGAGCCTTGTTGCGATTTTGCGGTTGCCCTTTTACCACTGATTCGCGAATCATTAAGCGGGTTGCCAACGTTACGAAAGCGGTCAGGTTATATACCTAGTCGAGCTTTCGCCTGGTGTGGAAAAGCTCGACACAGATACGCACACAGAGGAATTCCACAGCATCGCCGGGTGGGTTGAACACACAGGATTTGAATTTTGAACAGCGTAGAGCTAAAGCAATTCGTTTCTAAACTGCCAACCGATCCCCCGTATCTGGGCCATTCCAAGGCATAGCCTTGAGTGTAGGAAGTAAGGAAATTTTCCGGAACACGCGACAGTGGCATAAGGCATAACAGCGGAATTATTACCGTAAACATCAGTTATCGTCGATTTATACCGGGACAATCTCTTGAAACTTGAAGATCGAACCGCGCATGCGCAAAATAATTCAATCTCATTGGTCGGCGAAATCTTCCCGCAGCGATAATATTTTTTTTCTGCGACGCAGGCGAGCCAACGTACGAAAAATCAGTGCGTTTGAATTTTCAAAGAGCGTAAGCGACTTTCCGAACCAATAACAAATGCTTCCCAAACCTTTCCGAGTCACTGCCTCAATTACTTGAGATTCTAACCTCGAAAATTCGTATCAACTACATCGCCGGCAGAAACAGTTTGACGGCTGAAAACTCGGGATGGCAAGCCTGCCCGAACAGCCGATAAAACTCGCGCATGCGCGGTTCATTTTCAAACATTCAAGATATTGTCCCGGTATGAATTTTCCGCAGATTTACTGGTATCTCGGTTCTGTTAAGTAGTATGCATCCAACGAGCAAAAACGTAAGCGATCCAGCGAGTCGAGACGATTGTGTAAAAAAAAAACTTCCTCGAACCGGGAACGAATGGTTTCGCGAGTCGGAAAAATGGGCTATAGGTTATAATAGGCACGTATAGGTGCGGCAGCGAATGTCACGTCTTCTTGGCAGCCCAATGAGAATCCCGCCGGGCGAGGTTCGCGAACTTTGTATTATTGGCCCATGTGCAGAGTGCGTAGACCCCGACTCGAGCGAACGATCATCATTGCCTTAACATTCGATTAGGAACATACGTCGTGATTGTCAACGTCTAACGAGAAGATACGGGCGCACTTATTAACACCGGCTGTGACTAAACAACTTGATTACCGAGGGCGAGTCGCAGCTGCCTGATCACTTGTATGTAATATGCGGTACACACGTTTATAGATCGAGGGATGGATGGATGGATGGATGGATTGCACCACTCGCATAATGCAACTCGCTGATGTTCCTAACATCCATCCATATCTCCGTGCACTTGTTGTCTGTAAAGCAATGGAAATGATTTCATCAATACCAAGCCTCGGTTATTTCGTTTTGTAAAGAGTTGCGTGTAACCGTGATCAATTGGCGATGCAGGTCGTTGGATTGGACTGAATTGTTCCTGCAAAACAAGAACGAGCGTAAAGGTTTCAAAGAAAGCAATTGCATCCCGATTGAATTACACCTCTACTTTTACAATTTGACATTAATCAACTTGGGAACCTAGGTGTACCGGCAATCGCGATAAGCTGCACCAAAAAGACCTTCACTCGTCCTAGTTACCAGAAAATTACGGTAAAACCAACGTCAAATTATCGCAGTATTCTGCACAAGATGATATAGTATATACCGACTGTATACAAAAAGAACAAGTTTCATTTGGTAGAATCATATTCTCTGGTCAAGGTGAAAAGTGAAAACAGTCAAAAACAGCGTTACAACATCCTAAAAACAATTTGTACACTTCTTCTCTAGTCTTCCCAAATTACGACAAGTGCGAAGAGTCACCCCGTTCAGTTTAGGTGAAATCCACCTTTGACCTTTTAAATGAGGTGGAGGTGTTCTAAAATTATTCGGTTTCGTATCGAACCGCGACGCTCGGACGACATTCCTTGTTCCTTATTCCAATTTCTTTTCGGTTTGACACTGATTTCAGACACTTTGATCCCCCTTCACCGACCTCGATATAATATTCCACGTTTTCCTCGAACTTCCAAAGCGGCTTTCCTCACCGCCGCGGGTTTCTCCTAACCACCGACTGATTTTTCTCCAAGAACAGTATAAGATTATGGAAGGAGGATATAATTGATGCGTATATTTATTTATCTGGCACAGTCTGTGCCGAGATCTCGTTCCGCCTTAAACCGTTGCAGCGTTATCAACTTGATGTAGAAATTATTCAGACGAGGATGATATACATATATATATATATATATATATATATATATTTTAATACACCTTAGCGGTTATCCAGGCACCACTTGCATATGTATCAGTCTTGCCCAGGAGGCGAAGAGCGAGTTGAGAGTAGAAAGAGTTTGGCTGATATTTTTCTTTTCCTCGCTCAATCCACTCGAGGCAACCCCGTCTCGTCCTTTCCATTTAAAAACTCTCAAGGGGGGAGAGAATAAGACGGGGGGAGAAGAATTTCTTCACCATATTTCTCAGGTCTGAGGGTAGATACTCGAATTCAACAAACCGCCAAGGCGCAGACCGTCAAGAACAAATTAAGTACAGCGTATATGTAATAAAAGCAAGCACAATTTAATAAAAAAAAAAGAAAAAAAAAAAAACAAAGTCTTGCTCTTTATCCAATTTTCTCTGCGTGAATTCTCGTGGTTCGCGTTTACCAGCCAGACGCCATTTTGGAAGACGAGACCACACTGACAACGGATTTCTGTTTTCTCCATCTCTCTGTACTCTGCGACTCCAATGACGCGTCTCTCTGACGTAATATGCTCGATGTACTAAATCCTCGAGAAGGAGGAGGAGGAGGAGGAGGAGGTGGATGAGGTCGCGGTTCGCGAGGGTTAAATTACTTCGTATCTCGGACGAAACAGTGGAGAGGTCAAGATTATTCTCTGCCGACTGGAGACTGTGAAAATACTACAAACAATTCTGTCTTCATCCAGACACTACGCGTCTGGATACGTGCTCTTACGTACTGTACAAAGATATTCTTTTCTGTTTGTCGTTAATCTTATCTCACTGTATTTATCATCTTGTTGGTGTGTAGAGGGTACACCATAAACCAACGTTATCATTGCCGTTATTATTATTAAAGATTCATACGAAAGGTATAAGAGATTAATTTTTCATCGAAGATCACCTGTTTTTTCTTCTCTCACGACAAGGATAAGAACACTTGAATGTACCGATCGGATAGTTAACTTAATCCCTGTCTCTCATTCAATGCTGTATTCTTAATACGAGAGAGCAATTAAATCGACCGACAATGAAACTGCTTGGAGAAAAATTTCATTTTCCACCAAGGACAAGGTCGGCAAGTGCCGGTAATTTTGTTATACCAACAAACGAATCTGCACTTCGTCTAAGAAGCAGGCCCGAAACGTAGAGCGAGGCGAGGGTTGAAACTAAAAGGAAAGTTGAGGTCTTGTAGAGAAGCGTAAATCACTGCTCCGGGGAATTGAGATTAATGCTGGCAGGTGTAGCTGCGAACCCGAAGAGAACAAAGTGTCGGGAATTAGGATGAAAAATTTCATGTATAAAAGCGTAAAGGAATACCTTCATTGTTATTATTACTATTATTGCTGTTGTTATTATTATTGTTACGCGTACGGTTGACGGTTAAGCGATTTTATTCGGGTTTGCGTAGTTTTTTCACATTTGTTGTACAAAGCTGAGCACGAAATTGCGTTCTCAGCGAGAAAATCGACGAACAATGATTACAGTGAACTCTTATTCCACAAGCTGATCATACGTTGAAATGTTATCGTTGAAATTGTGATGACTTTGAAATAAGCAACTGTCGACCGTAAAGTCGTTTTTCTTGAAATTTAGACAGCTTTGTAGTCCGAAAATGATTCGATGCGAAAATATGCGGACAACCGAGATCAATTGGAGTCTGTATTTTGATAGCTCGCAAAGAAGTCGCGTCGTCGTTATTCAATGGCGACATACCGTCTCCGAGACGATCGTAAAAACTTTCAAAGTCCGAATTGAAATCGCGAGAAACGATCGATAATATACGGTAAGGAAAATGCAAATCATTCCAGCCCCGTAATGGAAAAGACACGATCCCAATAGTGTGTAAGTTCAACGATTCCGTGTCCTCTATAGAATAACGTCCGTCAAAACCAGCCCCGTTGAAATGGAGAGGAAATCAACCCGATCCTGAGGGATGTTCTCCCGCCTTTGAGGTTAATCTAAAATACAATGTGAAAACGGGCGTAGCAATAAATCGCGTGATTTATGGACAGCGATTCCTGGGTATTTCTCGTCCGGTGTAACAGGTAGGTATAAATAATACCGCAAAGACAATTGATCGGGCACCATTACGAGTGAGTCGTGTGTATTCCATTATATTATTGGGGGAAGTACACGATACCTGCACCGTTGAGAAGGCCGACGAGAAAGCGATTCATGATCTGCGGGAGAAAACCGTGGATTTGAACGAGGATCGGTTGAGGATCCCGAGGGAATATTCGGCTCGCTTTGTTCTCTCAGCCGCTTAACGAACCCTTTATCAAGTTGGAATAAGACAGAGAAAGGTGCTTTCGCAATGCTCGTTACCAGATGTCTGAAAATTTTTGGTATTGTTTCCGCTGGTTTCATCTGAACAGAGGTAGTTCGAGACTTTGGTACCCGTGACCAGAATTGGTGACAGAAAAAAAAAAAAAGAAAGAAAGAAGCTTCAACGACGAGTGCGAGAAGTGATAGAGAAACGATACTTTTTAGAAAGGATAAGGACGGCTACGCGTCGAATTGTTGACTCGCTGCTTGACCTGACACAGAATTTTTCAACATCTGTTTCAGGGAACGTGCGAGAGCATATGACTTTGGAAGTCAATAACCAGTCCACGCACGAGTAGAACGTAGAGTACGAGCGAAGAGGAACTGCAAGTCGATGCAGGGACAATGCCGTGGGGTTGTCGGAGCCATTGTCTGCCAGAGGATGCTGACATAATCATACATGGAGGTTAATTCCACCGCACACAGTGTCGCGGATTAAAGTCGATACATGCTGTAGGCATGCGCTGAGAGAAATTTTTATTTCCGCTTACCGCTCAGTCTTTAGCTATTTTCATTTTTTATATATATTTATATTTTTTATACATATATTTAAAGGTGTCTCGTTAACTGCAACTTTGAGTAACGAATACGATCGTTTCCATGACGTCGCAGAGCGAATCGTGTCCTTTCACCTGAAAAAACATTAAACCTACAGCATTGTCCAGCTGTCCGCGGTGTTAAATATTAGATTACTGTATTAAAAGAAGATTTCTACTGGGAACTATCGGCACGTGCGTAGATGATATGACGTGCGCGTGTGCGTATATTTTCTTCGACAATATCCTCCGTATAATATGATATTTCAATTACACAAATATTTAAGTAATGAAAATTCATTAGCCACTCGCGAAGATTCGCGATATTGAATAGTCGCGCCGCATTTATTGGTACATTAATTCAATAATACGAGATAAAATCCCGGACGCCAATTAATAGAAGCATATTTATTACTTGTCTCGTAACTTGTAAATAATAGTTTAATAAATTTAATTCACGTCAACGTAGGCAATTCCAAGTCACGCGCATTTTTTCCAAGAGTGTCGTTCTTCGTTAGTTTGCCGATCAAAGATTATTCCGTTCAAAACTGGTCGAACGGCTACGAGATGCGTGATTCAATCGAAAGGTGTGTCTCTTTTTGCACGTGTAGCTACTTTAATTCCAATAAAATTTTAGAGAACGGTTTTACGACGAGACGACCGTACAATAAAATACTTTCAGGATATAAAAGAAGATGAAATAAAAAGAATAAATAAATGAAATAAAAAATAGCGATTTTTTTTTCTTTTTTTCTTTGCTTTCCACCACCACGATCGTTTTTCCTGCTTCCCGTTAATTATTCGAAAGATTCGTTAAGGCCGAGGTAATTTTCACGCGGCTGTAACGTGGCGTGCACGAGGGCCGTTTTAAAGCCCACGTTGTTTGAATTAATCTACGAGCCATGCAGAGCGCTGCTTTGCTGCACAATGCGGATCCTCTCGTTGCGTTCCAGTAGCGCAGCTCTCGCTTCGTTATTGCGAGTTCTACGTACTTTTTGCCATCATCATCGCTGCTTCTCTTCTTGTTGTTATTACCGTATTTTTACCTTACTTTTTCTCTCTTACTCCTCTCTCTCTCTTTTTCTCATCTTCCTAGGGGCAATTAAACGCGCCTATGGCGTCGTACGAGGAAGATGAATCCTCGCTGAAGCGCGCGCGAGATTAAAAGATCATTTAATTAATTAAGTATCTCATCTTTGGCTGCACTCTCCGACCGTCTGTTGCAATCTTCGCATTCGTGGATCTATTCACTCCTACGCGTAGCTGAGATCGCGACGTCGTTAACGGCGATATTCACTTTGCACTGAAGTAATGTTTTTCTTCTCTTTTATTCGAAAAAAGAACATTCGCTTCGAATATAACGATCCTTTATCGAATAATTTACTTATCGTGAGAGAGAAAATTTTATTTCATTCGATTGAAATTCGTTACACAACTCAACAAATTTTTACATCGAACGTAAGTAAATTTTTTCAGTTGGTTCGTATTGAAATAGACTTTTCTTTCCGGATTTCGAAGAGATATTTTCATTTTATTTTACTTTCTCGCCGTCGTTGGATCATTTTTCAAACAGTCTCCATTTTCGTTGTCAAGTTTCGTTAATTTTATTGCGTGTGTTTGAAATATGTTTGAACAAAGCTAAGATTAAGGTATTATTTTTAACGAAAAAATGCATCGGATGCAACTTTGGCCAAAGTTTAGAGTTCGAAACGTGATATGAAGACGGCATGATCGAGAGTTGAAAATGCATTTTCTAACTTTGCGATGCGCGGATTCGGAGAAAAGTTTCAGTGGATATATCGACAGCTTTTTATTTTTCGTCACTTCTACTTCCGAGATATATATATATATATGTATATATATATGCATGTGAGTGAACACCGCAGCTGTTGAGGATAAAGAAAACTCAAATGCTCGGGCGTTCGATACTTTAGAAAATTCCCGTCTCATCGCGGAGCGAAAAATTTCCCTCCGATCCGTTTACGCGCAACTATTAAAATATCGTAAACATTTTGCTGGCGGAAACAAACTTGTTTATCGAATACATTAAAGACCGAATGAATAAAAATTAAAAAAGTAATATCTACATAGCGATCCGAGATGAAATGACAATCTAAAGAGTCGTTCGCGAGGTTATAATAATCGGCAGCTACAACGGATCGCGACGTTTTATTTCCCCTCCGATATTTATTGCTAATAGATATGAAAACCGTACATAAAATTATCCGAACTTCCGATTACTCGTTCGCAATGCTTCCAGTCACGGTTTGTTCATTTTTTTGAATCCAAAATTCCCCGACACATTCAACGCATTACTGTTAATACCTTCAATATTATCTAGTATCTATCTTACTGGCTGACTATCAATTTACAAACACCAGCCAGCGAAGCGACGAAACAAAATTTTAAGTGCAATTTTTTTTTCCCTCTCTCTCAACATCGATAGTACTTTGCATAAGAACGAGTTCATCTCTTCGACAGACACGAAGTTCCAGTCTCGTTTTCGAAACTCCCCGACTTTTCCCTTTATAATTTTCCTCTCTCGCACAGCGTGATATTCTGCGACGAAATTTGCGCTAATTCGCACTCCGCGAGCCATCGTCGGTGTATGACTTACGATTAGCCAGAATGACCATGGCCCAAAACCGTATTCTATATTCGCGCAATGAGTCTGACAACGAGTAGGCGCTGTTCTCGATTTTCCCTCAAAGAGCAAGCGCACGCGTGTTTGCCAGCGGTCAATTACACGCGACAGAAACGTCATCCGTGTAAATAATTTCAATTCACGCAATCTGATTCCAATTTCTAAAACTCCTCCGGAAGATTACCGGTCGATTTCGATTCCGGCTTGAGTTTGCTCAGTTTAATTTCTCCGCTCACACATCGGCAACTGGATCAATTTTTAAATAACCAATTATCCAAACACGCAGGCGTGTTTCGCTACGGTGCATAATCAACTAACTCCACCTGTCAGCTGAACTTCTCGATTCTTTGCCAGATGGAAATTTCACACGTACAACACTGTGTCGTATCGAATGAAAATACATTCGATGCAGATGCGTGCGTGCATATAGGAACGAAAGAAAAACATTGAAAACGTAGTTGCTAACGTAGCCGTAATACACGCGCTCGGTTATGTAATAATCGATTGTATCATCGAGGCAGCAAGGTCGCGGGCTATAAAGTTATGCCAGTAAACCACATCCGTCTATACATTTATATACAACACACATACGCATACGTATGTATGTATAAATATAGAGACATATAAACGGGCATGTGTTACACATCATCTGTATATTTTTCCATTTATAAATGGGATGTGGATCGTCGGAGTTTTATGGTAATAACAAGAATTTGCAAACCGTGGATGATGATCTACCGGTTTTCAACGAGAAGAGAGGGGAAAAAAAAATGGTAAGTTATTTCTTTGCCACTTTATCATGTCTAGTTATTCGATTAATTAGTGGTTATAAAATAAGTAATTAATCGATCGCAAAAATAAATTGTTTGATTTGGTGTATAATTCATCGTTTTTTGCATACATATATATATATATATATATATAGGTATATAAGTCATGTTTAAATTCGACATTACAGACGCAGCTTTTACAAATCGTTTGTAAATTGATTTGGGATGAATTTATCTTCATCCTTTCAACTGGATGATAAATGGATGAAGTATACCTAATCACGCATCGCGATTGAACGTTGTGTTAATAAATCGTGTCTATTATTCTGCAATCAACGTGCGTTAGAAGCGTAAAAAATAATATTTATCACTCGTTGATGAATCTTTATAACAATCGTTATGAATACGATGGTTATAAATTTTCATTTTTTTTTCTTTTTTTTTTTTTTTTTGCTTAGCTCGTATAACGAATCAAGTTAAAGATCCAATGCAAGTATTATACGTATAATTAATCAAGACTTCGGTGTAAAATTTCATTCCCATTTATTATAGCGCGTGGTAGAAATCATCAGATATTAAAAGCAAACGTAATATTTTAAATCAGCGTGATCGAACAGTATGAAAGAAGCATATTTTTCAACTCAAGATATTTAGCACTGATTTTTCATTATCTAATTTCTCGCAAATCGTAACGCGTTGATTGCGATATTGCAGATGTAGACTGGTTTTTTTTTTTTTTCTTTCTTCTTCTTCTCTTCGCGTGTTGAATTTCAAACAGAAACGCGCGCGATTGGAGAAAAAAATATGTTTTTTCAATCGGTTGTTTTCAAAGTTTTCGCAATGTTATTCACTCGTTTGCCAGTTTAAATTCATTTCACACATCAATGCGGCTTGCAACGGTTGACGATATTGAAAATGGCATTCAGTACACAGTTCGGCGGACCGTAATACGCGTATGTATTTTTGCATGCAAATATTTTTTTTGTCAATACTTATTTTGCCGCTTGTTCACTTTACACATACGTGTGTTATTATTTTTTTTTTTTCTCTTAATTGTTTTGCAACGAACGAAACAAACCGGCTGTTCGAATATCTGTCATAGGTACGCATAAAATGCGTGATGAAAAGGTATATTGAAATAGTTAATAAATATCAGTTCGATATATTTAGCAAGAGGATAAAAGTGATAATCGAAGTATCTACAGCCGTGTAAGATTGATTGTGAGCTGTATAAAAATTCTTCACGGAATTGTAATATTACGTAATCATTCCGAGAATATCGTACTGCAATATGCATAATATCTACATACATACATACTACATTATACCAGGATAAAAATATACGTGTAATCACCCGCCCACTCCAAAATCACAATTATATCGATGATAACAGGGCAGGTTTGTACGTAAATGCCTAATTAACTTACATGATAATTTAAACCGGAACCATGACGTTGTTTTTTTTTTTTTTTTTCTTGTAATTTTAGGATAATTATAACGCGTGATGAAAAGAATTGAAAAAAAAAAGAAAGAAAGATAAAATAAAAAGGAAGGAAAAAAAACAACGACAAATGATGTACTTTTATTGCGTACTTTCACGTCGTGCGAGTGCTTCTTTTTTTTTTTTTTTACGCAATGATCACTACGTAATCATAATTTGATATCCAATTTTGGAAACAATTACAGATGTGAAATTAACCGCGACACACCATTTCAAGTGAAAAGCATTAACATAATATGATAACTAATCGAGATGAATTTTTGACACAACCTAAATTTCGCCCATTCTCGCTACTTGGAAAAAAAAAAATAAAAAAATAAGTAAGATTGTAACAAACGTGTATAATTTTTAAACACACACACACACACACATATGTATATTATACGGATGCGTTCGCTGTGTACGAATTTGAATGCGAATTCGAAAATGGGGGTTAATCTTGGCGAGAGTTAAGGAACAACATATACGTCACATATTATACACGTGCGTCGCAATAATTAGTGGGAATTTTTTGTCCAAGAAGAGAAGTCAATAGCGATTTGACACCGTCGAAAGGACATGTCATTGAACAAAACGTATTACGTAGGAATGTTTAAGACTGAAGAGAGAGAGAGAGAGAGAGAGAGAGGGAAAAAAAAATCAACGAACCGCATTCCGCAAAAATATAATAAATATAAGTACATACATATAATATACATATCAACGTCACGTGGATACTATGCAATCGTTTCTCCGCATCTCTTGTTTCCTCTTTTGGTCACGGTTTGTAGCACAAGTATTCGCACACGTATGTGTGTATAATGCCGTGTACACGTATAGATCGGCATTTCGCAGCCTGTGTCAAAAGACGTTTATACTTTGCGTGAGTTAAAGTCGAGTTAAAAGTAAAGTGAGCCTGGCGTCTGCGAGAGTCGCGAGAAGCGTCAGAGCGGATATCTTTAATCACCGTTCGTTCTAAATCGGTCGATAATCTCTGGCAATTTTCTTTTCCTCACATTATTTACCCGACTTTTTTCTTCCCCTCTCTTTGCGCTCCTCGGCTCTTTGCTGAATTATTGTTAGGTACACGCGGTTTAACTGCAGGGTAACGATATTCGCTCGACCCTCTTTATTCGCTGGGAAAAATTTCATTTGTTGCAGTAACGAGAAAAATTCAGTAAAACAGATATCGTTAAAAAAAAAACTGTTGGAATGTTGTTGGAATTAGGAAAAACGAGGTACGCGCAACCATTTTACGCTACTGTCGATCCTTTTTTAGTAATTGCAACGCAAAATCTGCTTGTTCGGTTTACTCTACTTTTATAGTTAAATAAGGCTTTAACGTCAATTTATTCTTGCACGGGCATTAAATTTTCGCAACAGTTGCAAAGAAAATATAGCAACAGTGATCGTAATGAGAAGGAACAGTAACGGATACTACACTTTGTGGTAACAGCTATAGAACTAATTATCATTTTCTACCTAGAACTACATTTTTCGATGGTGGTAAGAAATGAAAAAAGTTAAGGACTGAGCGGTAACCGGAAATAAAGATTTTCTCTCAGTATTCGTCGGATCGGTGGAGTTATTAATTTTTCCTTTTCAAATACACGGACACAGGCGTCGTTAATTTATACACTTTGATATTCGAAATGAAAATGAAAAAAAAATATATTTATTTTCGTAGTATAAATAGAAGAACATATTACGTTGAACCTGCAATCAAACGACGAGTGAAATTTATCGTTTCGTGATCAAAAATCCGTGCACGCACGACTTTGATTTTCATTTTACGCGATTACAACGGAATAAAATTGCTTATCTTTTGCCTCTGTAATTTGTCCGCAGTAATTATTTATTTTTCCCTTTTGTTTCTGTTCAAATTTGAATAACGAAGCTTACAGGACGCTAAATGTACACAAGTTTCTTTCTTCTTTATAAGTAAAACGTACAACGTTAAGCGACTTTGAAGAATCTTCACAGCGTTGCGTAACAGCTTGGGCAAAGAACAAGACGCGATATAAGTCGGCTGGTCTGCTCTTGTAATACGGTGCTATATATTGTTTAAATTCGCAAACTAGGTGTAATGACTAACGACAGGACATATCCCAATGACAGGATCTCCGTAATTTGACCTCACGCAAGTATTTTCGACTACACACTCGTCTGTAATATACCTATAAGTATATATATATATATAGTGTAAGTGTCTGGCGATTTTCGTTTCTCGTAGAATTTCATACGCGAAATAATTATGCACTACGGTGTAATAAAAACGATGAAAAACTGCTGTGGGAAGAAAACGACGATTGCTGCTGCCGTTGCTGCAGCAGTGCAGAATTAGGATATGATCATCAGCGTCTGCTGTGAGCTTTTCTTACGTCAGAAGCGGACCATTTAGATAAACTCGATGCGTTCCCATATATAGATCAATTAAGACAATACTGTGTCAAGTAGTCTGTACAGCTTCTGGTGAACTGCTCGGTATTGTGATGTACGGTAAACGCAAACTCTGATTATATCGTTGTTTGTTTGCTCCTCGAGTAAGAGGAGAGGAGAGGAGAGGAGAGGGAATGTCGTCTGACTCGCGAAACGGTCAGCCAAATCTGCGATACCTACCGTCTAAACATAGCCGAAGCGAGACTCCAAAACGACAAAAATTCTCCTTTCGTATCTCGTTCAGGGTTCCGTTGTAAAATTTTTTGTATTTTTATTTTTCTTTTGGCCGCGTTGCTTCGCATTGGTTCACTTTTAATTCCGTTTTTGAATTCGCGGTAATCCCCGACAAGAGTGATTGTAAAGAAATTTGGGGCAGGGTTGAAGTTCCGAATTTGAAAAGTTCCGAAAGTGCCAAATTCCGAATTTTTTTGGGGCGAAAATTGAAGTAAATTTATCAAACTTTGACGGAACATTGAAGTTTCAGGGGAGGGCTCAACGTTTCGAAAGTGCGAAGTTCCAAAAGTGCAAAATGCCGAAAGGGCGTAACTCCGACTAGTCAAATTTCGGAAAATGCGAAGATGAGAAAATCCAAAAATCTGAAACATCCAAATTTCGAATGATGGAAGATTTTCAGTTGCGTGAATTTTTGGCTTGGTGAAATTTCACCACTTTGATCTTTCATTGTTTTTGATTTTCGATATTTCTACGTTCGGAATCCCGGCCATTCTGATTTTCAATTTTTCTCATTTTTTCACCCACTCGTTGAGTAAATTACGCTGCGTGAGTATATTTTAATTTTTCGTAATTTCACTCCATCGAAACTTTATTTATCGGAATTTTGCTCCACCGAAACTTTACTTTTGGAAATTTTGCTCTGTCGTAACTTGAATTTTCGGAATCTTGCATTTAGGAACTTTGAACTATCGGCTTTCCGACCACTCGAAACTTAGATTTCTTTACTTCAAGATTTCGCCGTGAAATAATTCAACATTAGGCGCTTTCGGAATTTATCGCTTTTCAAATTCGAAACTTCAACCCCGTCCAATAATACCGCCACCATTTATATCCATACAATATCGACTACGCACGTGCCTTTGAATTAAATGTTACGTATACGACACAACAGACTATTGCAAGTAAATAATTCCTTTTCACCAAGAATATATTTAGCCTTACATTGTCGAGCGAATTGTTGCGTTGAAAGCTATATAAATAAGCCGATCAGTCAGTACGACGCATTTTCATTCCCGCATCACGTCATCTGTTCCAGCAATACGCTGCCTTGTATCTCAACGCGCATGTAGTACGAAAAGCGCACTGTTCGTTTTTACTGAATCATTGTCAGCCGCTGGTTTGTTACAGTTGATACAACACGAGCTGTCCGCTTTACAACGACAAGCATGTAATTCCATGGAGTGTTGAACGAAGCCAAGTTCACCGCAAGTTTCTCTGCCGTTCATGCTTATCATCGACGCGTGTCAAAGTCGCGATCATCGGTTGATAGATCGATCGTTTCGGTAAAACTTTCATCAACGATCTCACTTTTACGTTGAAAGATATTTCGCGTAACGTGGATTCCGCGACGCTCTAAGAATCTGCGAATATTGTTTACTCTGGGTTTCCACTTCCAAGGAGACGGATGACTTCGGGTCTCGATGTATAGGACAAACCATGGACTCGATTGGACGTTGCACCACCTACCGCAGACCACATTGGTGCAAAAACATCTCAAGAGAATAGAGAAACTGTCAAATAGTGATGGACGGAGGTCGAAACGACACTGTAGGTACGTATAGTCCCGGTGACGAAGCGTTCACAACCAAATAATGGTGGACCCACGTGGAGAAGATCGCTGGTGTTTCTCCTCGATCATGAGGTGCATCCGATCCGATCCCATTCCATTCCATTCCATTCCATTTCATTCCATCTCGTAGCACCGAAGCGTTACATTGCACACGAGCTTAGGCGACGCACCAGCAACTCAGGTTTAATCGGATGATTATTCTGAGATCACTCTTATACAGTAAATGATAGTAGCCGGCCGTTTACCGTTTGCCGGCTGCCGCCGAGCGTCGTGGATATTATTACTCGAGGTTTGGTCTGTTTTAACGTCGCTTCTTGCCGCCGCCAGAGAAGCGTTTAACGGTGTACCTTGTACGACATGGATCATCCAGCCTCTTCGCAGATTCTTGAGAGAGTCGCGTGATGTCGGTGAGCTTTGATCGATCCGCTTTAATCAAGGTCGAAGCTTCAATCAACCCCTTATCGGTCATTGGTTTGCACGTGTATCGGGACGAGAGAGAGGTTCGGAAACGGTAGGGTAAATTCATTTTTCAACATTCTCACAAACGGTTCTCCGTCAATGACGTTCGCCGAGCGGAGATCGCATGTCGTGTATACGGACTCGAGACGAGGATAATGAGCATATTTTATCATTCTGCCTCGGCCTGCTCCACTTTTCACGTGTTAAACGACGGTGCTTTGATCGTTTGTCCAATCAAGCCCGATGTTCGCCAAACGGAACTTGTCCAAGAATCATTTCTGCCCGGTTTTCTACCGGCTTGTAACATGCCTCAGATATTCCTACAGAAAAATTTCACCTCATTTTATTCTCACTTCATATTGTTAGAAAAAAATAAATAAACTCGCGTTTGCACATTCGTGTGATATAATATAATAATATAATAATTCGTGTAGTAAGTAAAAGACGGAAGAGAAAGAGAGAAGAAACCTTTTCAATTTTGGCTGGATTGCGAGAGCGGAAATATTCGACGATAAGAAACTTTCTTGATTCCGCGCTGCTTTCTGATTCGGTTCCAAAGTATCTCTAAGATTTGTAATTTCTTCGTCAAGTTTACTCAACGTAATACAGAAGGTACAAAAACTGTCGGAAGTCAGGCGGAGATTAGGTTAATTTCCGTTTTGGCAGGGATTAGCGTGTATGCGATTGATGAAATTTTGGCAAAACTTGGGACGTAAAGAAGATGCGAAAATCCTTATCGTCCAACCCCTCTCAAGAAAATTGAATTAATTTTCAAAATATCTTCAACGATTCGTTGACGTTTGACACGCGAATTTTCAAGAATATGACGCATGACGGAGCCTGGCGACAAATTTTATGTAGAAGCGACGTTTCAAACCGCGCTCATAAATCATGTTTTATTAGATAATTAGACGTTAAAAAAATCTGTCGAGGCGATGAACGCGCCCACCGCGGTTCGTACACGCGATCATTATTATCTACATTACACACAGACAAGTTCCGTTACGACTAACCGCTGGCGCATGCTTATCTCTTCTTAACTACCAATCAAATCGAATACTATATATTTATACGGTGTATGGATGTATAACATAATACCGACCGACCCTGCAGATTTAACTTCGGGCCATAGCGATGTGCTTTGAATAATACTCCAGGCGTACGGAAATACCTGATCCTAAACAAGATCGCATAAACGGATTTATAACCGGTTACGAAACAGCCTTCTTTGGGTTTCAGAATATTAAGGAGAGCAAAACGTATCCACTGGATCTGGATGTGAGGGAGAGCTTTGTCCGCTGCATAGAAGGCTCGGTGCAGAATTGTTTGAAATTCGACATTACTCTCGGACTCTCGACAGGTTTACTTTTGACTCGATGATATTTGATGCAAAGTGCAAACATGAACAGTTGCTGAATTAAAAATTGGGGAAATAGTTGACTCGGTACTATATTCATCACTTTGCAAATCAATGAAATTACTGCAAGTATCTAACAATAACCAAGGTAAAAATATTTTGTCGTTAATATTCTCTCTTTTTCTGCTTAACGAAACGGTCTCTTTATTGTTAGTGAAATTCCATCCAATCGCACTGTTTTATTAGTTTTATAATAATTTGTATAAAATCTTCTCTAAACGTTTTACGAACCGTGTCCGAAATCCTTCCGAGTTTTATCAACATTTCACGATAGAAGCACAGGGTCGAAGAATACGAGATACGGTGATTCTTGTTCGTTGTAAAGTTGTGTGAATTTCAAACTTTTTTATCAAATCGAGAGTTTATCGGTACCTAAAGACAGTCCACCGTTTTTCTACAAGACCTGAAATTTCCCCGATACCAAAGGTCCGAATAGGCGAATGAATAATCGTTGAGATAAGGAAAAAGTAATTCTAGACTAAAACCAACACTTTTCCCGCATCACCGAAATTGGCTGTATAAAGGGACTAAATCCACGGGATCCCGATAAGCGATCCTGATCCTCATAATCCAAATGATAAGGAAGTGAAGATCGTGTCCTGCGCCATGTGCGCAGTTGAGGTAATAAATTTATCAAGAAAGAAATCGAGAAAACCAAAAGACAAAACTGCGTCCGTTCACCTGAAAAATACAGGTTTCCGTCGATCGGTTAAACAGCAAAGATTATACAACAACAACAACAACAACAACAACAACGACAACGAGCGGAAGTCTATCCGTTGTGCCCAGAGTATAATTGACTCAGTAATGCCGCATAAATCGGTAACGTCATTGTATTTACGACTGAATTCTTGAAGCTATCTCCGTCATCGTTACGTACACACCATGCTTGGCGTAATTAATGCGATAATTCTTAGACCAATGAATGAAATTTCACGTGCGTAGTAAGCTAAATTTCACGGTCGTTATAGAAACGTGATCGGTTATTCGTACGTCAAATATAATCGCAAACTAGACTTACTAATGTGCCAAATAGTAGCCGAAATTGGACCACGATATTGTTATACGTTTAACGCACTCACCAATGATCGAGATAAATACTTACAGAGGCAATGTATCGGCGGGTTATAATGTATACCCTCCCTTTTCCCCGTGCAAAATCACGCATCTATGATCCTGCTGATCGTAAGAATGATCGGTATTAAATATAAGTAGATACGAAATTCGATTTTTACCAATTGAACTTATGTATCGGGGAAATTGATTTTTGTTCATGTGGGCAGATCGATTCTCGCTGTTAAAGTTATTCGATAATCTGATATATCACGCGCGACGATTGTTATTCGATTTGTTTCGGATAAAAACGAATTTCAGCGTGAAAACGTATCTATCACTGTGTTATTTATATTAGAAAAATATCACAGTCATTTTCATTTCAGATCATTGATCCATAAGTACAGAAAAAAAAACAAACAAATTCACGCTTCGTTCGAAACTAAATTCAATTGTCCAAACTGTTTTATAATTCTTCCAATATCGGCTATACGTGTATATCCGATAAAGTTTCATATAACGGCGTTCGATATACAATGAAACGAGTTTAGTGTTATTCGCGAACATCTGGATTTGATCAGAACCGTTGAAAAACCAACAGCGATAACTGGATATAATATAAATATATAGAATACATATCTACGAGAGATATGTAAAAGATTGTTGTCCGCAGCTCTGCGGGAAATGGAATCGAGAACAATCCAATCCTGTCAAACGAGACAGAATTTCCGACAGCTGAATCGGCGATAAAAATTGTATTGTTTATGAAAATACGTCGTTGCACTTGCAAGCCCGACGTGTTATTGTCACGCTTCGGCTTCTAAAAAATGTTTTCTTCACATATATTTACAACCGCAGACCGTATCTTCGATACGTACAAGTTATTGCGGAGAAGATGTAAAATACGGATAGACAGAGGCGAAGTGAACGTTGCACGTCACCTTGTATGCTCACCGAGTTTTGAGCCAAACAAGTTTTTTTTTTTTTTTTTATATTGTTTCGTAAATCGTATTTCCCTATTTTGTTCGTTGTTTTCCGTTGTCTGTCTCTACTTCGTTTATTTTTCCCAGACTCTCGATGCTTATATACGCCTGGTAATCCCTGGCGCTTAATTTCCATAGCGAAACGTCGCGTAACGTTAGACCAATTGCAGCCTGTAACTTATACGATTGCCGGAACTAATCGCACGGCCTGTATCTACGTTCTACCGTTAAACCGGCAACGAGTTTTCGCTTCGAGTCTTACAGACGGCTAACTTGCTTGTATTGGCTGCAGTTAAGTTTAACAGGTTCGTTCCGAATGGAACGGTATATGTAATATACGTTGATGTACTCGTGCAAGAAACGCGATGAAACTTATCGGCAAGGAGAGAAGAAATTTGTAGGAAAAAATTTAAGTTAGAATGGAGAAAAATGATAAGAAATTTTTTGTACCTTTCGGACGTTTCGTCATTTTCGCTTACGTACGTTTAATGTAACTTGATACGTGTACCGAGATCGCGCTGCAATGAAATGGATTTAAGTAATCGATCGCACGATGTTTCGTTAAATATTTCTCATTCTTATCTTTATTTATAAATTGCGTGAAAGAAAAGCGAATCAAGCGATGAAAATCTGTTGGCCTGAACGGAACATCCCGAGAACTTCTCGCTATATTCCCGTTATTTGATAATTAGAAAAATTTTCAGAAGATAGAAGAAATATTCCAATTTTAACAAAGATTTTCCCCGAAGTTCGATCAGTTCAAAGTCAATCCAAGTTTTGTCTACATTGATACCTTCGGCTATCGATTTATTGCCATGCGCAGAAATGTAAAGTTTCGCAAATAACTGAGACACGGTTGGGAATATTTTTCTAAAAAATCTAATTAGCTGGTCCAGAGTCATTGAATAAAACCATTGATTCGTTCATTCTCATTATTTTTGGTTAAAATATGATTGACGAAAAATTGTAGCGAAATCACAAATTTCGATCCTATTAATTTTAATCGTTTTCTTTTCCGAATGCAGAAAAGCGGACTGTTTAAAAATTGAACGTCAGGTAAATCGCGACAAAATCGTGCATGTATTTTTGGGATGAGACACCATTCCGTTTGCAACGCCGAGACGTAATTCCGTGTTAGCCTAGGTTAGGGGAAAGTCCGAGGATTTTGTTTCACTTTAAATTCCCAGCTCCCGCATTAACGCTGATATTACACGCGTGCATAAATACGCAAAGCATTAAGGAGATAAGGTTACGCGGAATCCGTGTCACTCTCTTTGGCACCGTCTGGCGCACTGACAATGACTGGTAAATTTCTAAAAACCCATCCTCGGCAGGCGTTGGTTTAGTTTCACACGCCGGGATGATGATTAATACACGTATCTCGGCTTGCGGGATGCGTAATTATAACGTATAACGTATTTAACGAAGTACGTTGGATGCGTAAAATGTTAGAGGACGGAAATAATTGCGTATCCTGCCATTGGCGGGGGAAATTAGCGGAGGTATGATTAAAGTTTCACCAGCTGAGGTCTGAGTCACCTGCGGTGTAAGGCTGTGGGTACGTGAATGCATTCGCATTCCGAATGCGAAGATTTCGCGATTAGCGTGAAATTCATCGCGGCAATGTTCGCCACTGGCTCTCACAGTTTCCTTCCTAATTTCGGTGATTTGATAACGAGATATCTACCGGGGAGATATTCGGTCGCGAAAGTGTAACGGACCAAAATTATCTCGACTGTACGTCTGGATTTTCTTTTTTCGTTAGATCTGCGAATACAGGTGAGAGGAATTCTTCAGTAATTAACGATACCGAGAAATAAATGGACCTATGAAAAACGAAGAAAGAAATATAAACAGCAACGAAAAAACGAGCAAAACGTTTTGTAATTTATCGTGCCTAAATAAGTGTACAACAGCCAATTGTAATAAATTGAAAACGAAAAGTCGCAAATTAAATTATAGAAAAAATTCCGAGAGTCACGATTTTTCTTCGAATTCTTATTCGAATCAATTGATTGGGCCGTTTGTTCGGAGTTTAGGATACACGTAAACCGGAAGTGTGTAAAAACTTCAAAAGTAGGTGTCGTTACAAGTCTCTAACGAATACTTGATGTATTGTTAAAATTTCGTCCAAATCGATAGAACTATTTTTGGTTAATTCGAACTACACGAGAAACTTGCTAAAAAGTTAAAAAAATTCATTATTCCGTAACCGGAAGTGATGGAAGTTTGAAAAATTTCATGGATAAATTTCTCACCAAACTCTACGTAGAGTATTTACTTTCAAAATTCATAAAATTTAGAAAACGATAAATATAATATGAATGCGAATGAACGCGTTTCGAAATCGAAGAGAATTTCCTGTTTTCGAAACGAGTGAGCCGTTTTCTTTTTCCTTCTCTAATTTTTGCATCCTTCTCTTTTCAAAGACTCACCGAAAGCTGGAACAGGGATGTATAACCCAATGACCCGCAGCCTTTTGTCGTATACGTTCCTTCATCAGAGCTTTTTTACTGCCGAACAATTTCATGGCCAGTTTGTTATCCGTCGGTTGAAATAGGGCCTGCAGTTGGTTCTTGAGGAAACTCTGCTTGACCTCCTGACCCGGAAGTCCCGGGCCAGGCTCCTCCTTCGGGGTTCCATAGAGCGAGACATCGTCAACCCCGAAGTGAACCTTGCCGCTACCCTTGTAGTTCATCTCGTTACCTGCGCAAAGGAGGAAACGTAAATTAAACCATAAATAAAATCTTCGAAAGGTATAATAAGCCGTAACAAACGTTTCTCCACTAACGATAACTGCTTTATTGGTATATTTTTCCGCTATATTGTTTTCCATTGCTTTTCTCTTTCCCTTGTCCTTCTTTATTCGGAGGTGAAAATTCATTGTCGATACTTGAAACGTTCAAGAAACGATGTGTCGTTTTTGTTTTTTTTTTTTCTTCCATGTTTCATTCTTTTGTTACGAAACATGAGCGTGAATGGAGGGGGAACTCGTCTACTCATTGAATTTCGAATCAATCAACGATTCTATTTTATCCTCCCACTCGAAAACGACGCGTGAATATATTTTTCTTTCTTCCTCGTTTTGTTATATCACATTTTTGTATCGATCGACATACAACCGCAAAAAATTCAGGGACTTTGGACCGCGTGATTTGAGATTGTTTTTAGACTCAAATTTTTCACACTGTGTTGTGATATTCAATTTATTTACAACGAAATATTGCTTCTCACTTGCGTTCTATTTCGAACATTCGACGATTATCTCAACTTATCGTTAGTACTCTAAGGGAGCAATTATCTTATCGACATTCGTGGAAAAATATACACATCGCAAGAGCTCGGAAGTTGCCCGACATGCAAAGGAAGCTGTTACCGGTCAAGACAAATCTATTTCGAATATGTATGGCACGAAACTACGCGCGTTAAATTAAAGAACCCGATGAAATGTTGCTCCGTACCTAATAAGTATCATTGACAACTTGAAACGTACTTAAAAATTCCACCAATAATCTCTCGTTTCGTAAAGAACATTTTCGAGATTATGATTATACGTATATATTATAATATTATCAATCTTCATTCGTATATTTTTGACTGTAAAACTATTGGTAATATCTTGCCTAACCTAACCTAACTTAACCTGTTCCGAGATGGCTTACAAATTCCGTTATATTTCGAAAACTATTGATCTGATTGTAACGAAGCGGAGGCTAAATTTCGGCCGCAGCTTGTCGAAAGAAAAATAAAAATCGGTCAAGCGTAGTTCTGGATCTATGAACGAACACACGTCAAAAAGACTGCGAGTTTAACACGAGTAAGGAAGAATAGGAAGAAGATAACGGAAAAGTTTCACGATCATCGATGAAAAATGATAATCAACGACAACGAATACGAACAACAGCGACTGACCATTCCGATTGTTTATCCCGCGTCGTTTGTAGGCGGAATGACTAAACGAAAACAGGCACTTGAAATTCCGCGAAGCGCGAGCGCGTTTTTTCCGCGATTGCGACGAGAATTCGAAGGATGATATTAAAGGCGTACACCGTGTATACAGACGCAACAGAGGCACAAAGGAGGAATCGTTTATCTACCAGTATCGGCAAGGAAGTCGGTGATGAGCAAGGTCTCGTCGTCTAGAGCGGTGACGAGGCTGTCCGTGCAAGTGTTGGTGTTCTCGATGCTAATTTTGATACTGTCATCCTTGTTGAGTCGCGGATGATTGTTGTTGTGGTTGTTCTGTTGGCTCAGGTGATGATGAGGCGACCTGACCGACTCGGTGCTGCTCGTGTGGAGGCCGCCGACTCCGGTGGCTCTTCCGTTTACCAACCTGAGGCTCGGGGCTCGCCTTCCGCCGCCTCCGCCGGAAGTCACTCGACCGCCCCCGCCTCCGCCTCCGCCACCTCCACCTCCTCCCCCGCCGCCGTCGCCCTCCCTGAAAAACGCGAAATACAAGTTGGGACAAAATAAGAAGAAAGAAAAGGACGAGAGAAGCGATCCTTCGAATTCGGACATTTTTTTCACACCGTACGTGGACGGGGAAAATTTTTGCATTAACCCACTGTCGTACATTTATGTTGTATATTGCACTGTGCAAAATTTCATTTGTTACAGTAACTAGAAAAATTCGAGTAAAACAGGTGTCGTTGAAAAAACTGTTCGAATATCGTTGAAATTACGAAAAACGAGGTACGCGTAAACATTTTGCGCTATCGTCGATCGTTTTTTGTTTATTGCAACGCAAAATCGGTTTCTGAGGTTTACTCTACCTTTTTTAATTAAACAAGGCTTCAACGTCAATTTATTCTTGCACGAGCATTAAATTTTCGCAACAGTTGCAAGAAAATATAGTAGAAGTGATCGTAACGAGAAAGAACAGTAACGGATACCAGACTTTCCGGTAACGGCTAGAAAACTAATTTTCTTTTCCTGCTCAGAACTATATTTTTCGATTGTGGTGAAAAATGAAAATAGTTAAGGACCGAGCGGTAACCGGAACTAAAAATTTCTCTCAGTGCAGCAACTCGACAGGTTTTGATATAATTGTTTCTTAATTTATATGTAGTTTCATCTGGGATGTATTGGTGCAATGGAAATTGTGAAAGCTCCGTTCAGTGTCATTGTTTCATTTCTTCGCAAAATGATTGTTGAATACTGGATATTAAGATATTTTTACACTATCAGTTTCTTTCTTCGATTCCCGAGACAAATATCCAGAAATTTATAATATCTTTGTTTCGATCTCTTATAATTAGGTTAGTTCAAAGATGTGATATATTTCATTTACTTTTCACCATTCCTTTTTTACTTCACTTAAAATATTCTACATCTTGCGAGAATCATTGTCCAGTCGTTTGGCGATAAAAAGGAAAAAAAAAAAATGTCAACTTTTGAAATTACTTTCGATTTTCCAAGTTTTGAAAAATTTGCAAGAAGACAGATCGGTAAAAATGCATCAACATTCATAACTCAAAGACCGCTGCACGATGAAATATCACCTAATAATATTTCAACTATATTGAAAATAAGTAAATAAATAAATAAATAAATGACGTCAGTTTCAACAATGATAACGATGATAAAAGCTGATCAATTCTAATCGCTAGATCGTTTACCCCCCCGATCGGCACGACATTCAAGGAATCTAGGACTTGACAATGAGACATGCGGCTGGATGGCGTGCCCTCGCCTTCCTTACGAGCGTTTTAATAATTAGTTCTCTATAGGTCATGGACGATGCGACGACCTTTCAGATCGGAGTATGCGAGGGCATCAATTACCTGCACAGGTCGCCTTTTTTACAATCTCGTTTCTACCGTCGGCGGCTACAAACGATCAGCAAAAATTTGCGGCTGCAGCCTCGTTCAATATTTATTGTTAGCCATAAATTCATCTTTTTTCATTCGTCATCCGGAGGTGAAGACTTTTTGTGTCGTTATTATTGTTATTTTATGGGAATTTTTCAATACAATGTTGAATATTTTTAAATCCTGCCGTTGATATCTCATCTGATCGTGAACTTGTAATGGAAAACAATGAAAAAAATTAAAACTACACCCGGTATATTTTGCGCAAAAAGTCATTCCAATTGCTGATATATTGAATTCTGATTTTGTTGATTGCTTTCTACGATTAATTTTCCTCAACCTGTTTTTCACAAATAAGTTGGTAACGTTAAAGAAACGAGAGGTGACAAAAATTAAGAAAAGAAAAAACGTCGTTGTGCAAATCTGAAAATTACTCTCATGTGTGCAAATTTGTGAAATATATCAATCCTACATATTTTGCTTACGATTACGCTGCACTGAATTTCACACAAAATAAACATCAGTTGCAGGAAAAAAGTGAAATTTCCCAAAAAAATGCATCGTTTGTACGATATTGTAACGTTACAAGAACTCGAACATTTAACCCCGCATGCGAATAAGATGAAAAAAAAAGATAGATATGTGATAGTAGAGGAAAGAAAAAGAAAGAAAAAAAAATTTTAACGATTCAATTACCTGTTTAGCATTCGAACGAGATTATAGTAATTAAATTAATGAATGACCGTGATTTTGCAACGGCGGAACTAATTCGAAGATACGTGAGTACTGACCTAGGATAACCCAGCGGTTCCACAATTCTCGGCGATAATACAGGACACTTATCTTTTTTACCACTTGTTTATTACCTCGCATTCTTGTTAGTCTGTTTGCTTGTCTGTCCGGTGTAAAAAAATTTTCTAAACCCTGATAAGTTGCGGAGTTTCATTTTTATCTAACTAATTATCCTGCCTCACATCCCACGACATCCTTTCACAAGCAACGAGCCATCCTTAACCTATAGCCTCTAACGAAAGGTGATTTCTTTTTTTTTCCACTATCTTTTTATCTTTTCAACGGTTCTTCTCTTCTCGAAACTGCACAGTTCCTGTTACAGAGATTAAAGAACGAGAGGAGAAGAAGGAAAAAAGTTAAAAAAAAAAAAAAAGGTAAAAGGAGTTGGCGATAAAATAATAATAAAAAAAAAATCTGAGGGTACGACTGACTGCGGTAGCAGCTAGATTGAAAATCCTCCGGTTTATACGGTGCGGTGCAAGGAGATGCGTCATTAATAATCCTTGGGTGTCCGATATAACTAATTCCAGAATCTTCACGAAGATTTACAATCCGTTCGCTAAGAAAATTATCCCTTTTCTGTTTTCATCATTATTTATTTATTTTACTTATTTTTTTTTTGACCACTCGTCTTCATCTTACCGCCGCCTCATTTTTTCACATTTTTTTTTATTCAAATAGAATATACTCGCCGCTCTCGGTTCTTCACTTTACCAAACTCATTAAACTTTCCCACCCGAGTATCGTATATAAAATACGTATAATTATACTTTCGTGTTCCGTAAGGCCGCAGCTACATATAATATGTGAGATATTTATATAGAAGCGAGCTGAAAAGTTGTGAAATGAATGCAATAATAATTAGGGAGCGTAATTGTAATATATATACGTATACATAGGTATATAATAGCGTAAATAGACCGAGCAAAGTGGTTCGATGAAAACGCGAGGGATGAAGTGCACGATTAAGATAATATTGTATAAATCATATTTTTCACAATCGGTTTACACGATAATAAATACGTGATTACACAGGCGGTTTGAATCGGAGATGAAAGGGTTCTTTGGAAAATTAAACTTGCTTATTCGAGTGCCTCGGATAAATATGATAAGCTGTTATTATTGGCGGGGTAATGAGAATCAGTGTGACGGTTATTGATTGAAATTCTGACCCCAATACAATCGGAAGCTCAATAAACTGACCGAGGAGCAGAAGCGTTGCACGAACCTTGCCTAGGTATACATATATATATACGCGTTATATGTTACGCGATAATAGGCGTGTATAGAAAAGAAGCATAGAAAACCTTACCGGGTTTCTGTAATAATAAAAATTTTTTGTAACGCGTTATACTCGATATACGATTCGAATTCGCCGGATAATCCAAACGAATTATCAATCTGCATTTAGATTTATGCCTGCGCATGTGTTAGACAATGTTCGCGCTACGAACGTGCGATTATCGCGATTCGCTCGGACGTCAAGGCGTTATTATTAAAATCCTTGTCGCAGGTTCGCGGCACGTTGATTGAAATTCTGACCTCAATATCTGCGGTCGAAAGTTAGTTGAATTAAACAACTCGACGTGGTTGAAGATTACGCAATTATACCGGAGCAAAGATGATTCATTCTTGATCGATGCGTTAGGTATATCAACGCGCGATTATTGAGCTTCGAAAGTGAAATAGTCAATTTCAAAGGTCAATTTGTCATCGATTTTTTCGAATCTTGCAGTTTTATTCTCTCGAGTCTTTTTTCTTTTTCCTTATTTTAGTAAGGAAGAGAGAAGCGGAGAAATTGGCAACTTTTGTTTTTGAGGTAAAAACTCGGAACGAACGATATTCTCGCTAATCGATCGGAGATAGCGATGCACCGCGTGTTAGCCTTGAAAAACGAGCAGGAAACTGACGCAAAGAAAGTATGGGCTGAAAAAGCGGAGTATCATCAATGGCGAAGAATTTCATTTATTGTAATGTTTGCTAGAAAATTCTAGTGAAATGGGCATCGCTGCAATAACGGTTGAAATCACATCGTTGAAATTTTTAATTCCGGTTACCGGAAAAATTTAAAATAAAACTTAACGGTCCAGAATGAATTTCGAACATTTGACATATTTCCCGAACGGACGAGTTTTTTCTACCGACAGCCGAATAAATCGGATGATAAAGATAGAAAAAATAAATAAAAATAAAATATAAAGCTGAACATACCGAGCGGATAGTTTTCCGCGACAAAGATCCGTTGATAAAGTGAAACTATGCGGCCCGACGAATCGTTCGAATTGCATACTGAGCTTTTTTCCGTTTCAATTGTACACGGATTAAAATGAGCTAAGTTCTCTTGTGGACGACTGAAATTATGTGCCAAATTTTGCGACGACTCGGAACGATTTACGATCGCTTACGAGTTTGAAACTGAGCGAAATACAAAGATTGATTAATAAAGCTTTCGAGGATCGATGGAGTTGGAAATGTACAAGAATTAAGAATAAGTATACAAGCCCGCGATTCGAGGTGAAGAGACGCTTCAGATCAGCAAAGTAAGATTCGCTCGTTGAGTAAAAAATTATTAAGAGCTTTTTTCTTTTTTTTTTTCATTCTTTATTTTTCGCGCGCGTCCGTTTTTT
The DNA here is from genome assembly GCF_021901455.1 of Neodiprion lecontei. Taxonomy (NCBI): domain Eukaryota; kingdom Metazoa; phylum Arthropoda; class Insecta; order Hymenoptera; family Diprionidae; genus Neodiprion; species Neodiprion lecontei. The sequence goes on along the minus strand of NC_060260.1, from coordinate 37,296,605 downwards.
TTCTTTTCTTTTTTTTTTTTTTTCTTCGCCGGAATAATGAATTCGTGGACTATCAATCGGTCGCTCGGGTACTCGCCGATCTTTCGATCTCAACGACGAGGCTTCGACGATCCTCGACAATAATTTCAAGGATCTAAGTACGCGGTGGGCGAAGGACCTTCGCTCTACTCGCCTCGGGGCTTCCTAAATATACAAGTATAGAACCGTTAGCAGCGTGACGAAAGACCTTTCGTCTGCAATTTTTAACACCCGAGGACATAGTCACGATTTTTCACCGAGGGCCGAGCTCTCTCAAAGCTTCGAGATATCGATTTATTAATTACATGTTATATTTATAAATAACCGACCGATCAATAAGCTCGATCATTTTTCCCCGCGGTGACTGAAACATGGCGAAAATTTATTTTTTACGTAAATTCTGTCGTTCAATTATCTGAAATATCTGATACCGAACGTGCGTTTACACCGGGAAGAAAAAAATCGCGAAAGAATTTCGCATCGCTATAAAAGTCCATTTTGCAAAAACGCGATATGATCAATGGGTAGAATTTTCACCAGACTGAGGATGATAAATCGCAAATTCCTCAAGGTGATTACAACAACTGGACCGATAGATATTTGCATCGTAAATCGTAGAAACGTTTGTCGGCCTGTTTGTTAACATCGCACAAGATCGTTTGTTTCTTCGTTCTATTTTGACTCAGAAATGCTGGGGAGAAAAAAAAGCAACGCGCGACGAAAATATCGAGCCGGTGACGATTAACGCGACCATCCGTTTTTTTTTTTTTTTTTTAATTATGTACATTATAAAAAAGGAAGGTGATAAGCAGAAGCTGTTATTCCACTGACTAAAAGCATCATCTCTTATGAATTCGCGTTAAACTCACGGCTTGAAAAGTTTATCAATTCACATATACGTCTGGCGGGTCGTTGTTTCTTTTTTGATTGTTTATTTATTTATTTTTTATTTCTGCAATTATTTACCCGAGAAAGAAAAGATTGTCGAATCCTCTTGAATCCTCGATGTTTTTATCTTCGGTGTTAAAGTCACCGGTATAATTCGATGTCGAATTCCAAATTGTCGGCGGTATAAGACGAATATGGGAAAAGTGTTGGATCACCGACGAACTGCAATTCCGAAGGTGAAAACGTCAGTTTTAAACTAGATAAAATAAAGACTCCGTCTACAGAGGTTGGTCTTGCTCCGATGTAATACATTTTCAAGAAGGCTGCGGAGGCGACGAGAGGAAGTTATAATAGAGATTCGGGAAGCCGTAGATAATCGCGTAACGCAAACAATCCGCAGCACGGATTACATAAAATATGATATAACCCCGCCTTGTTAACAGTTAATAATCATTTCCCCCCGTGTTAGAAAAATACATTTTCCAAGAAGGAGGAAAAATCAGCGTTTCGTTCGTATAAATTTCTTCAAACGTCTCGCGGTCTTCCTCTCACCTCGTGCCGCAAACGCAGTTTTTCACGCAAATTTTCAACGGCTCTTAAACCGCGGATCGTGACTCGCGACAGATTTCATAATATATACGTCCGCATTACGTTCTCCTCGACTTTAGCACTGGTACTAAAAACCGAGTGAAACAGAATCGTAGGAACGTCGTCCGAAACGAGATAAGCTCGCATACGTTAACGGCAAACAACCAAGCGAATGTCTAGAGAACACGCGGCCTTGACCTCTGTTTGATATTTGAAAGTCTACAATGCAGATATCCAAAGTTAGCCATTTTCGCTTCCACACACCGCAGACTCGACGACGCGGTGACAAAGTCGACGAGAGAATTCGTGAAAATTTAACAACCCAGTGAATTCTGCATCACGTTATACGAGCGAATGTCAATGTCAATATTCCGGTGTGGTAAATTTTGGAAAACCTTGTCCGACGCTGAACACAGTTCCTAATCCCGTCTTTCAGCGGTGTAATATTTAATACCTTGACAATCGGTACTTCACCAGATTTCCTCGTCCATTTACGATCCCTGCCGCTTTTATTTTACAGCAACGGTTTTATTTTTATTTTCTTGCTTTTTTCTCTTTGTTCCCCCCCCCCCCCCTCCTTCATACATCGTCCTCTCCGAAGCCTCGAAGAGCACGGAAGATCCCGATCGTAAGATGCCAGATCTTACTTAAAATAGAATGCTTATGCCAGGGTTTCGGAGGCTGCGTCGAACTTCGTGTGCTACTATGGCCCAAACTCCCTGCACTGAGAGAAATTTTTAGTTCCGGTCACCGCTCGGTCCTTAACTATTTTCATTTTTTACCACAATCGAAAAAAAGTATAGTTCTAGGTAGAAAATGAAAATTACTTTTCTATCCGTTACTGTTCTTTCTCATTACGATCGCTGTTGCTATATTTTCATGTAACGTTGACGTTAAAGCCTTATTTAACTAAAAAAGTAGAGTAAACCTCGGAAACTGATTTTGCGTTGCAATTACCAAAAAAGGATCGACAATGGCGCAAAATTGTTGGGCGTACCTCGTTTTACTGAATTTTTCTAGTTACTGTAACAAGTGAAATTTTTCTCAGTGTAGTGTCTCAAGTCACGCTGGGGGGAGAAATATTAGTGCGATAAGAAACAAGCGTAGGTGATCGGATGAATGGAAGAGAGAGAGAGAGAGAGATAGAGTGCGATATGAGCGGAAATTTTTGCAACGATCAACGGCACGGGCTGCACTCGACAATCGGCAATGCAAGTCGTTCGAATTACCGACGTACTTTGAAAAAAACGTGACGACGTATCGCGTATCGCTGCAAAATCCGACACGCATGCATTGTTCAAGTGAGGAGGAAATAGATGTGCCGCGAATTACGATGCAGCGTGTGTCGTGTAACGCATGAGGAAAAGGGGAAGCCGGGAACCTTGCTTGAAAGTCCATCGTTAACCGGCCTAAACCAAACTGCGTTCCTCACTTAGCGAGTTAATTTTTGAATTACCGTTCTTTATTTATTTTTATGATTTTATTACGACGCGGTATTTATCGAATTATTACATTTGTCAGCTAAGAACACTTCCTAACCGATAAAGAAAAGAAAAAGGACAATAATGATGTTAACGACGAGTCATAATCAAAAGCTTGGATATCGATACTTCGTCTCAAATCTGTTCAAACCTGTGCAGACAGTTTTCAATAAATTCATTAAAACACTTTTTCACCACGTTGGCATCGTTACATGTTTAATTTTACGACATTGAATCATTACCGATTATGATCGAGAATCAGCATCGTTAATTTTCGTACAAAATAGTCTTCTACGTAAAATTGCACCGGTTTCAGAGGATTCGAAACGAAGCTTTTCTTTGCAATACCAGTATTTTTTACTTGTTAATTTTGAAAGAGATATTTATAGGACGTGATTGTAATTATTCGAAAAATACTCATCTTGTAATAAAACGAATAAAAATCAACGTGCAAAATGTGCACCAGGAATCGCCACTTTCGTCCAATCTCACCTAACAATCCGTTCGAATCTCTCGTAGACTCGAACAGATTTCCTGATTCGCTCTCTGATAATGACGTCGAGAGAAGTTGGAAACACATCGACAACGGGGATAACACGGGATTGTATATTACACTTTTCCTCGGCAGATTGCAACGCTGACAGACAATTAGGAGCTCTCCACAGCCTGCGATCGACATCGTTTCCGTTGCTCAAGAGGCTAGGAAATAATGAGGATGGCGTACGCGAACGGCCTTTAATGAGGGATTATTCGCCGGTTAGACGAAAACATTCAGCGCTATATTTAAACAATTTTTTTTTTGTCGGAAATGAGGGTTAAAATTCGAGGATGCAAGACTCGAATTACCGGACGCAAGAATTGGAGTTCAAAATTTCTAGCTGAAAAGTTAGTAACGTTAACGCAACGAAATTTCAGAGTAAAAAAAAAAAAAAAAAAAGAAAATCACCATCGTACGAATTCCCGACGACTTTCAAAGAGCTTTCTTTTGAGGAATATATGAGTATGTTTTTTTTCTCATCGTGATTTTCGAAATTTCAAACAATTCTAAAGATGCGAAGTATCGATTTATCCTAAACATTCATCTTCGCCGTAACGTTGCTAACTTTAGCCTCATATTTTTATAGATCTAGGTTTCCCAGTTTCAACTTTACACTCTTTTCCAAACGACAACAGAGACCGAGGTATCCAATTAACTTGGGAAAAGCCACATGATAAGCCTCTGAATTCTAACGATGTAAGTTTAGACCCAACGGACTCTGACGTTACGGTCGCGATTATAATTACGACGACGTTTGAAAAGGTGGAAACAAAGCCTAATGAAACCACGTCATTAAATGTCATCGTTAAACTCACAAGGTATACGTGTACAATCTCCGATAAGAGTATCGCCGTCGCAACGACGATTCGATACGGATTATAAAATTTCTACGGTGAATTTCTCAGCGAATCCCGTTTGTTGTACGCATTGTGGCGAATAGAGTTTTGAAGAAGAGGAAAGAGAAACCGAGCGAACGGATGCGGGACAAAAATGTCGCCAGCGAATTCGAGTTTAAATTATCCGCAACCTTTCACTCGCGCATCGCTTCCACCTTTCCTTCGCTAAATATATTTATCAGAATTTGCGTCGAGTGTAAACTCGCCGACGCGAGATAGATAAATAAAAAGTATAGCTTCGGGGATGAGAAAGAAAATAAGGGAAAAATGTACGTCAGCTTTTACCTGAATCCGAGAATATGCGGATGCTAAACGAGTGGTTGTTCTTCAATGTTCAGCGTTCCAATTAAAACCAACGACAACGATGACGGAGAGCCGGAAAGCAGAGATTCTTCCTTAAATTGTTGTTCCCAGGGGTGTGTCAAACTCGAATGATTTTTCAGCGAGCCTTTCCTCGATCTTTCACCTCCGTATAATGATAAGCAAAAAAAAAATCCGAACCTTACACAACACACAAGTTAAGCCCGGCACGTTCAAGTTTCGAAGCTTAACGCACACCGCGGTTTACGAGAACTTGTTTAAAATTCAGAACGACGCAAATCGTTCAACCGACTCTTTCCAAATCCCGCACATTAAACCGCGCGCATAAAATTATCCTAAAAAAATTACAGAGCGAGGTTTTGGAGCCGACGAAACGAACGCGTCGAAATAATCAACCATCGAGATATTCTCTCCTGAAATCCGACCTCGAGCCTACATTTTCAAAAAACAAACATACGAACGACAGTCGAATTCGTTCACTGTATCCCAAACTCCAACACTGAACTCCGAGTGTGTTTGTTCCTTTATTCCCGGCACTTGGATAAAAATCTGACCGAGTCAATTCGACGCTAAATCGTGTATGATTCGACTGGTCAAAGATCCCGGAGACGTCGAATCGAATCGACGAAAGCTCCTCGATTAAGCGCACTTTATTCTTTAAGTTCAGGGGTGCAGGTGGTTCGAAGTTGTTCGAAGTGGTCCAAGCTTCGAATATTTTCGCCAAACGTAGCGGGGGTGGGATGGGGGTGGGGGGCGGTGATTTCGAGGGTATTTTTTTCGAGCGTCGGTCGAAAATCTCGCTTCGTCGAGGAGCGTCTCACCCGGTGTCGGATGAACAGCACCGCACTTGTCCAGTTCACACGTGCGACTGACGGACGAAGCCGAACGCCGCGCTCGACGAAAACCCGAAGCCTTCTCTTCTCCTCTGCACGACTTCGGTTATTCGACCGGTTCGAGAGTCCCCTTCGTGTGTTCAAGTTGCTCTCGGCCGTTTCGTTCCGAGCTCCGAGTTCGTTTTAATAACGCGTCGACGCGTTGAAAGGATAATTCATATATTTTAACCTTTGGAATAACGGAGGAAATTTGATTTACAAAATTGATTATTAACGATCATCCTGAAGTTGCGAAAAATAACGAGTTTGCATTGTCGCATGTTCGAGCAATAGCTGACGCGGTTGTTTTTTTCAAATTTTTGCATTCCACTCGCAGTGACAACGATTGGTAACGTTTGCTTTTTTTTCCTCCACAACTTTTTGAAAAGTTTTTGTCGGCAAATCGATTCGTTGACTGGAAATTACAGAAATGCCGTTTATACTCACATCCTGATCAATTTATTCCTACTTTATTAAGCGTTAATTATTATTAATTATTGACATGTTCGGTAAAACGTGAATTCATTGTTCGTTTTGTGCTAAATAAATTATATGTTGTCTTTATTCTTAAATGCATCCAACAATCATCGTATTTGATAAAGTATTATTATTACTCTTGAGCAATTCAAGCATTATTAGTGCCTCCTTTTAATGTATTTTTTTTTTTTATTATTCTTAGACAGGCGGCGTGTTGACTTTGGTAACAATTGTTTTTCCGAATGGCTTATCCCTGTTTTACCGTTTGTTAATACTTGACTGGCCCCCGAGGCTGGTCCCTGATTTTCAAATTCCTGCTTGTGATTTCAGGGATAAAATAGAGAATAACGAAAGTCTTTACAAACACACCGAAAATCTAAAAGCTGACTTTACAACGGAATTTTTCAAGAAATTCGATAAAATTCATCGGTCGTTCCAGAATTTTTTTGCCTCAACTATTTTCGTAATTTTTCAACCTACTATTCGCCAATTTTACACCGAATTTCACTGATTCGAAACTCGAACGCTTGCCCTTTGCGGTCAGAGATTTTTTCATCATTTGCGTGATAAACGGTGAAAAAAAAAAAGTAATTTCGAGATCGTTTAAATCTCCTGATCTCGCAAATAAATCACTTTTTCCCCGAAAGTACCAATGAATATTTATTTTAAAGAGAGCGTTAAAAGTAAATTACCGAAACACCGAAAATCTATCCTTCGTAAGTAAATATACGACTGTCAAACTTGCCGTTAATAAAGTGTTGAACAAAGTAAGTTCAAAACTTATTGAGGTTTTCAAAATTCTCGTTAATCAAATCGTTCTTTATTTCGGTTTTCGTCTCTTCCATACCGAAAAATACCGGATTTCGAAGTCGATAAGCTTTTCAAATCCCCCCTCTGTAAAAACTTGGGAGCATCGGTTCGCGATATTTGATGAAAACAAACGGCGGCTTTCAACAGATGGAAACGTTTTGATCCGTCCGTTGAAACCCGAGAGCGATACAAATGCGATAGAAGATAAGTCCGGCTGTGTTGGTCCAGTTGAGATAAGAGCACCCCGTTCATCCTGTGCCGATCCGCGTGCGCTTATACGTATATATTTCGCAGCAACGTCTGGAGAAGTTATATCGAGAAGTATAAAATTGGCGAGCGAAATTCTCTCCGCCAAGAGATGAAAGAGATTTTTTTTCCGCGTACAAAGAAATATTTCTCATAATTCAAGCTCCCTCGACATTTTCGGGATTGCGTTTTAATGATTAATTTCATTGATGCGATGTAAATTGAAACGAAATAAGGTAAAAATTAACAATATCTAAAGCGATGCGGTCGTTTATTATATGTATACGATATACAATATACATATATAATTATATATGTATATACATTACATATGTACACTGAGAAAAATTGAGTAAAACAGGTATCGTTAAAAAAAACTGTTTGAATATTGTTGGAATTACGAAAAACGAAGTATTTATTGTTGCACGAGCATTAAATTTTCGCAACAGTTGCAAGAAAATATATTGACAGTGATCGTAATGAGAAAGAATAGTAACGGATCAATTTTTCCGGCAATATCGTATTGAAGTTAACGAAAAAGTACAATTGTAGAAAACAATAAGGACGGTGAAAGAATGAGAAGTTGTCGAAAAATTGTAAATAATGAGTGAATCAAAAAAAAATAAATAAATAAATAAATAAATAAAAAAGAAACAAATAAAATCAGTTTGTTGTTACTTTCAAATCACTCGCCAGTCTCCCATTTTGCGGTATGATGAATAACGTAAGACACATTCCTGAGGCTGATGTGTGATGAAAACACACTTACACGGAAGGCAAATTGCACGTTACTCGATCCAAGCAATACATCCGTCTTCTGCTACACTTTATACTCGTACAAATATACACATTCATACGTCGTACGCGTAGAATTCCAAACTGCGTAACAAAATGTGAAACGTGGCGCTCTAATTTTCTTTGTCGTTCGAAATGTGGGAAAGAAAAAGCAATTACGATAATAACAACAATAGCATTGGCAAAAATATCTAGGCACGTATGAATGTAATAAGCTTGAACTTTCAGACGAACACGTGCGTTTCGTTGTATAAATAAATACTATAGTTGTGCGTATATTTGCAGGAATATAGGCGTTAATTCGTAATTAATGGGATCGGAACTTCCGGCTGGCGGTTATAATTGATGATTGTTCTGTGCAAACAACAAATTAGTATTTCGGAACGGTAATTTTCACTGATTTTCGCCGGCACAGACTTTGCAGATTATTTTATTTTCCAATTTATAGTTAAATTCATCCTCGGTGAAAGTTTGCGGCAGTTATTTTTATAATCAAGGTGATTTGAAACCGACGTCGAAAGATTTTCCGCATCATTTTTAACGATCTCACCGACAATCGGCTCGCGATTTTTCCGTGATCTTGATTTCAATGTCTAATCTTCCATGACCTTTAACCATTTCCGCCGCAAGGTAAAGTTTTTTTCTTACATACATACCTATATATAACATGGAATGACGATTGAGAACTAGATTCGTCGATTTTCAGCCTGATTGAGTGCGAGTAATTTTTCTCCGCAACTGGCAAATGTATTACAACAAATGTAGAATCAAACAGTCACGCCAAAGTCACGCTTTCTCGTAACCTCGTAGCACTGCATTTCTTTCGCACTCTATCTCTTCGTTTTCTATACATTCTATCGGTGGCTAGTCGACCGGTAAACTATTGCCAAGTATTACTTGTACTTGAAATAAAACGTCGAATTCGTTGCTGTAACTTGCGACAGCTGTATATGTATATTAAATTAACGCCTGAATTTAGTCAGCGTTCTGTGCAAGGTTCTGACCGCGAAAATTGCAAGTGCGCAAAATAGAATCGGGAAAAAAGCTGAATCTTGTATTAAAAAATTATAAGAATGCGTTTGATTTATTTATTTTTTTCTAGACCACGCAGCGTGAATAGACTAATTATTACTGTTTTCTTTCGACAACTTATTATTTTATTTACCTAAACTAAAAATTTAGTTACGGTACCGAGTAGAATCGTGTTTGATATGAAGAAAAATGTTTCGTACGTTCGAATGGTTGCGATTAAATTTTTTCTTCCGGAATAAAAAAAAAAACAAAAAAAAAAAAAAAAAATTCACCAATCCCCAGCGAACATTCGTCTACTTGCAATAAAAATTCATCCGCTTCGAACACATCATTTTGCAACAAAATAATTAATTCGAATCACGTTTAGCTACGACCGGCTTCTTTCCGACGAATGCAAAGTTATAACCCAGATTAAATTAATCGGTCGTTGATTCTGCCTCGAGTCAAGGTTGAAGACCTTGAGTTTCTACGCTTGAATAGATGGAATCCGGTGGTATTGAAGGTGTCTGCAAAATCGTCCTTCCGGCTGGCGAATGCCGACAAAATTACGACAGAAAATCGCAATTCGATGCTGGTAAAAAAAAAAAAATAAAAATAATACACAAAGCAATATTCGCCGATCACGATTTGCGGTATGAAAATTAAATCAGTGAATGTTTTAGAAAGGTTTGAGCAAATACGACGGGACGACCGCGAAATATATATATATATATATATATATATATATACATATATATATATATGCATATATAAAAGTCGCGAATGGAAAGGTGGACATGCATGTAACGTAGGTTAATGTAATCGCGGTAGGATTTATTTATTCTATTCGGCTATACATATTACAGGTGTTCTAGGAACACGGCAGGATTAGCATTATACGTAAATTTGAAAGAGCATTCCCTGCCCTGGGCGATCGAAACGAATCTCTCTTGAAGCCGAGCTACCGGCGTTTCGCCTCCATATTTCATTGCAGGTTTATACCCGGGTGGTTATACGAAAGTATAATGTCTTGCACAGAGATCGCGTTGGGGCGAAATTTAGCTGGAATTTATCAGCCGTCAGAAAAATTCGCATCAACTGGAAACAGCAGAGCCATCGAATAATTTTACACTATTTTTTTGTTTTTTTTTTCTTTTTTTTTTTTTTTTTTTGGCGCCTTTGGCACAAACTGGCGACAATTGAATTTTTCTCTAAGCAAGTGAAATTCGTTGAAACATTTCGAAAAGAATCAAGGTTCCGAAATACCGCCGAATTTCAAAATCACAGTAATCGCATTGAAACGGATTAATCGAACAATGTCCTTCTAATTTTTTCCTTTGGTGCAAAAAAAAAAAAAAAAAAAAGAAAAGCCTTTTCTTTGAATTGAGATTGATGCTTGTGTTTGAATTTTTCTTTCTGCAAGTCAGATTGTAATTGTAATTCGATCGATATCTTTTGATAAAACCTTTCTAGTTTTCAGTTTCTCTCGACTACTTTCAAAAGATTTGAAAAAATTGTCGAAACGTACCTTAGAAATTTCAGGCTTGTGATAATTTTTCACCGACTCATCTGAGTCTTACCGAAAACCTAGATACGTATATTTTATATAGTTAAACGCGTCTAATAAATGTACGAAAATATCGAAATGATTAATCGTAAAACGGTGCTTCGGTAATGGAACAGAGAAGGCGAGTCAAGAGGAACCGAGCGGGTTTGAATTTGAGGGTTAAGAATAAAGATAAGTAACATGAGGTTACGCGGTATAATAAATATTCAAGTCGTACAAGCAAATTTACACCGTGACCAGCGAAGCGGAACGAAGTGCACATCGAACGCGCGGATGAATTACAGATGCGAACAACTACAAACACTAAAAACTTTAAAGATAAGACGTACGTTTGTAGAGGGTCTTTAATAAGCCGGAAGTCGAGAGCCGGAGAGTAATAAAATTTTGTTCGCAAATCAGGGGCGGGGTTGAAGTTCCAAAGGCGCCTAATTCCCAATTATTTTGTAGCGAAACTTGAAGCGAGTAAATGAAATTTTGAAGAAACGACAAAGTTTCGAATGGTCGGAAAACCGACGGTTCAAAGTTCCGAAATGCGATATTCCGTATATCCGAGTTACGAAAAGTAAAATTCCGATAGAGTGTAATTTCGAAAAATAAAGTTTTGATAGATAGTAAATTCGAAAAATTAAAATATACTCACACAGCGTGGTTTACTCGACGAGTGGGTGTAAAATATCAGATAAACCGAAAATCGGAATGACCAGGATTCCGAACGTAAAGATATTGAAAATCCAAAGCAAAGAAAGATCAAAGTGCTGAAATTTCACCGAGCCAGAAATTCACGGAACTGAAAATCTCGGATCATTCAGAATTTCGATGTTTCAGATTTTCAAATTCTCTCATTATCGCACTTTCGGAACTTTGCACTTTTGGAAATTTGAGCGCCGGGTTTCGGACCGTTCGAAACTTTGACGTTTCGTCAAAGTTTCATATCCTTACTTCGAGTTTCGCCAGCAATAAATTGGGAATTAGGCGCTTCCGGAACTTTTCAAATTCGGAATTTCGACCCCGGCCGAAATATCACACTTAAGAACGAACTTTCAGTTCTCGATTCACGTGGCGATGAACGCGATGTGACGTTACACGTGTTCGCGCGATCCGATACAGCCTCACCTTACAGCTCACGATGCATAAGCTGGCATTAAGATGATTTGTGCGATAACAATATGATTAGGCAATGGACCAACGTAGGGCCAGCGAGGTCAATTCGCTTGAAATAATATCACAAGGCCGAAACTCAAATTCTGTAATTCACAGAACAAATTTAAACGGGTTTGAAACCAGTTAGAACGGGCGCTACGTCTAAACGTCACCACGGCTACAAAACCCAATCACGGCGAACGAATCAGAGAAGAAGAATCGCTCGGTTTATACACCGAGATGCTTCCGGTATCGCGAATGGTATTTCGTTGTTAACAATAAACTATATCCTGTGAGACATGATGCACGGAAAGAAATTCCGCTCGGGGATTATTTTTAACCGCGATATTAGTTTGCGGGGAAAAACATCCGCTGTGACGTTTTTAATCGAAATCGATCATTTTTGTTGATTTTGTTGCGAAATTTATATTCGTAGGTTATGATTTTTTCTTTAACAAATTCATAAGTCTAAGTGTATTGAAATTGTAAAGGTAAGCTTAGATATCGATGATTCGTTTCGAATTGCGAGAAGTCTGTAAGTTGAGGATCGGTTAAATTTCACGTTGCAAAAGCTTATTTCGTTCGAAATATCGTTTTTTACAAAGTCGCTGAAACTGGTTTCTTTCCAGTACACGAGTCGATATTGGCATTTAATGATTACAACGAGTGTCGGTCCACTTTTGAAAAATCGAATACCAGCAACGCGAACGTGCTATAAAGAAAAGAGTTTTCATTTCAGTGAATTTGTAGAAAACGGTGTTGTGAATAAAATTAACCATCGTAGAATGAGATCGAATGAATCTGCCAGATTATTAACAATTTCGAAGCGATCTCAAACAAAGCATCGATATCTACCAATAAACGTTTGTTTGTAATTTTAGTATCTTCTGATTTTGTATTATCAAATAGATTATTCATACTCTGACGAACTCGTAATTAAGTGAAATTTCATATTTTTCACGCGGACGTTGTATTTACATAACAGCCTAAATTCAACGATTAACAATTCGAATCACATTTTCACAGGACAGAGAGAGAGGGAGAGAAAATAATTGCACAACCAAATCCGACAATGAAAATAAAATTTGAAATAAAAGAAACCGTCTGCGATTCGTATTCCTTTTCTTTTTAAATTCAAAATCCTTCAATTTACGATCGCCAAAAGTTTTCAAACTTCATACAACGACAGCCTCGATGGAAAATAGTGTGGAAAAGTTGAGATAAATATATTTTCCAGTTGGTTCGCCGATTACCAACGTTTAGTCTGCACGCGGATGAGAATAGCGTTGTGAATACGGAGTTTCCGCACCGATTCAAATTTATTGTGGCTAAAGTTTGAGCCATTTGTCGCCATTTCTCACCTCTCGGTTTAAATATTTCGCATGACAATTTCTCCGCCGTTCATTATTTATCTCCCCTCTATCGTCCGGGCCAAGATACGGAGATCAAAAATTTCCCGGCGATTCGAATCTGGGCCAAATATTCCCGCGTCTATGATTAAACTATCTCGCAAAATTCGCTCAGGTTAGACCTGAAGCTCGAACCGTAGCTTCGAGTTATTGAATATTCGATCCTGTGCCGGATATGGGAGAAATCTTGGTGCAGTTTACGAGCTGATAAACACGTAGTTTCAACAGTTCTGCGAATCTGCGGAGCGTTGATAATAAATTATCGTTTTACGTCTACAATGTATAATGGGCAGAAAAAACGAGATGGAAAAGTGAACGAAAAAAAGGAGAAGGAAATGAATTTGAAAAATTCTAATTTAGACATTTAGCGTGGATTGAATCCCAGGAATGGATCAAGAGAGAGAGAGAGAGAGAGAGAGAGAGAGAGAGATATTGAAACTCCTCTTGATTCCAATCTCTACATGTAATTGCGATTGATTGCAGACGTGAATTTTGCACACCGGCGAAACTTGAATAGCGCCAATGAATGCGCCGTACGTAGAAAGTTTCGCGCGAATATTGTGGGGAATTTTAAACGCGTCGTGTTACAAATTTGCGTTGCAAATTCTACGACGGAGAGTAAAAAGTGTTTAAAAAAAAAAAAAAAGAATAAAAATACTTGCCTGTTGTGCGGAAGAGGAGAATAAAGAAAAAAAAAGAATCCAACGAGTTCGCAACCGCCGATTCGTCGCGGTTAATGGAAATTTCGGTAACAATTATTTACTGTAATAATCGACTAATTTTATACCTTATACGTATAAGCGAACTCTTGCGTGGATAAATTCCTCGCAAAAAACCTTGAGCGCAAATTGCGAGTGTATTAAAACGTTCTGCAGTTGTAATAAACGAAAGTTGAGACTGATTTCAAACGGCTTTCGCTACTTAATTCAGGACAATTGCTGTTTGTTACAGTTCCGGATCCTGGAAATTTACCGAATTAAACAACAAGGATTTGGATTAAAAAAAAACAAAAAAACAAAAAAAAAAAACAAACCGCAATGATTTAGATTCATCGATGTGTATCGCAATGTCGTAAATATTCATAACAGAGAAAAACAAGATCCATAGAAAAAACCAAAAAAAAAATAAAATAAAAAGAAATCGCAGGAAAACTTTTTAACCATATTTATGCGGGGCATATATTTCGATCGGTAAAAAATTTTTTTCGTACATTCGTCTGTGTCAGACTTTTGAAATTTGGCCTCGAAGAATAAAAATTTCTTAGACACCGACGCGGATAATGGGTTGTAAAGATTTGTATGTGGCAAGCATTGTATACTTATATATACTTATATATTATGGTATGTAACGCATAGCCGTCGAGGCGATCGTAAAATACATTTATCAATATCAAAAATAGCCGTAGAAACTTCTTCGGTCCTGCAGATATCTCTCTGAATATACAAATACACACACGCGCATACATCATATGTACCTAATATGCCTGTATATACATATATATATATATATATATATATATATGTAATACGCGTTGCGGCAGCTTTGCATATGGTACACAAGCCGTAAATTTTTCTCATTTTTTATCATCCACGCTCCCTCTCGTTTTCTCTACCTCTCGCTCATTTCACCCTACGAACGGTATTTGATAACACGTTAACTGAAATTTATCCGATCGGAATTAGGTTATCTCATCCGTTTCTTTTTTTTTTTTCTTCTCTTTTGTAACGATGAAAAATCTCCCTTCCCCAAAAAATTATCACGGAGTTGGACGAAAGCAGCTGTAAATACGAATATAACCGAGTAAGCCAAAATCATTTTATGGAAAAGGATCGTCGGACAAATTGTGTTTTTCGATAACAAATCAAAGGTTGATATTATTTAATAATCTTTTCTACGATATTTTTTTTTTTTGTTTTTTTTTTTTTTTTTTGCTGCAACACTGACACATTACGCAACGTACTTTACACGCGTATTCGACTTCGCGTCATGCAATGGGATTAAAAAAAAACCAAATACGACTATTTAAATTGCGACGCGTACATACGACGTATAATATAACGCGGCGTTAAGCTATCAAGTTTTTTTATGTTTTTTTTTTTTTTCTTCTTTACACGACCCAGCACGAATCAGGACGAATCAAAGACGCTTTAAAGCTCAGTCAGTCAGTCAGTCAGATGACGACGATGATGATCAAGTGACACGCAAGCGAATGAGCAAAGATGCAAAGTGCGACCGACGTGCCTCATTCGTGCATGATACGTAGAGGCATATATTTATTCGTGCGTATGCACGTATGTATGTAAGTTGTATATGCATGCAAGAAAAGAGAAGCATCGGTTAATTCGAGCGATAAGGCTTCTGTTTCCAGTACCTTAATTTGCTCAACGACGCATAATACGTGTGGCACGACATACGCGAGTGAGCGAGCATGTAAGCAAGTGTACATACAAGTACTTTATATCCACCCACACAAGCGTTTTCTCGTCCTCTTTAATCTAAGCTAATTGACCCCGTCGAATGATTAATTTAAATATTTTCACGTTTCACGTGTATTACATTAGCTAAGGAATTGTTTTTCTTATAACATTGAGTTAAAGAGTGTCTCATATCGGTGTATACTCGTACATATGAGATAATACTAGCCGAGGAAATATTCGAAGAATATAGTTGAATTGTATCGGTTATTTCCATTCTCTTTCATTTTTTTCTAACAAAACGATAAACACGGATACGCATCTATAGTACGTAACGTAACAAATCTGTACCAAATTTTTATTCGCTCATTCAATTGTCGGCAAAGCGGCAAAACACTTTGAGCGTGAAATTATACCGCGTGTACGGAAATTGGTCAAGTTGCGAAATGAATTTGAGGCTACAGCAATCAGCCGGCTGAAATAGATTATTTATTTTATTTCTTTTTTTTTTTTCTTTTTTTCTCTCTCTCTCTCTCTCTCACTCTCTCATTTCAATGCGTTTTAGCAGGTATCGACGATTTTTTGCACATTTTTTATTTTTCGTATCTATTCTTTTTGCCCGTAACTTTACAAGTGAAAGGCCGAAAGTGAGCAATTGCGTTGCCCGGATGGCACTGTGACGTTGTTGACGTAAATTCGGGTTACACTTTTTTCTTTCCAATCTTACGTATACGTATCTCGCAGAGCGGGTACGTAAGTAGGTACGATCGATATAATCGGTACAACAATCGTCGGAATGCAAAATTTGAGCCAGCTGTGCTGATGACAGCTGGCACAATGATTAAATCTGCATAAGAGTTATTGAACGACGTAAAGAGCGGAACGATACGTAGACTCGGCATTGTGTCTGCTTTAGTATATATATATATATATATATGTATGTATATGTACAACGTATGTACGTACCTACTGAACAAGCGTCGTAATTAATAGCCATTAGCAATTATCGTCATGATTATGCACACTTTTATACGCACGTATATGTGTATGTAATGTACGTTGTACATACCGTTCATCGTGATATTGTACAACGGTGTTTTGTTATCTTTTGTTTATAACTATTTCTTAATCAAGTTTGTTCTCTAGGTTCGCTCCTGCCCATATATTATACAATATTATATGTACCCGTGTACCGTCTTACGTGTTTATAAATGATGCTAAACGGGACATATTATTTCAGTTTCGATTACATCGATGTATTTTTGATTCTATGTAAGGCATGAAAGATTTAAAATTAATCGAGATGAAAAAAAAATGAATAAAAATAAAAATTCCCTGACCGTGGTCGAGAGTTATTTTCTAAATTTACAATTATTTTATCAATATTCTTTTCGTTCAAATTATCACGTGTCATTTTGACGATCTTGAACGCGTGAGGAAACAAAAGGAGACAAAAAAAAAAAAAACGCACTCTCAATGCATTCGTATCCGAAGGCATAATATTATTCCTATTCACAAAGAATCAGTGGGACGAACAATTTATACTTTATTGTAATGAAAAATATTTAAATATACTCACAGAGTCCTGAATTTCAAATAACTTTCTATCAGACATTAATTTTCAATGGGGGAAATATCGTTTAAACTTGATCGAGGAATCGATATCCTTAAATTTACAACAAGCTGTGACCTTTCGTTTTAAATACTACGATAAATTGATCGAGAAATCCGTGATATAATGGACATTGAATTGAATAATACGCGAAGGGCAAGATTGATGATAAAAACGACATTCGTCGTGCGTAGCAGCCTCGAATAAAATCACTCTAATGTTTGTGATTCCTATAATTGTGAATTTGCAGTTTTTCCAATCAGCTATCGGCCTACAACAGAGTAGAAAAAGCCACAACTGGGTCAATTCATCTCGGGATAAAAACCGGCGCCAACTTTGACAACGTTACAATGACGCAGTTATACAAATCACAAGGGTAAAATAACGTATGTATGTGTATCGCATAGATTTGTCAGGGATTACCTAATAGCATTGTTTGTTACAAAAAATATCACGTTCTTAAATTTTTTCCATCTTATCCTCGTTATTCCGTAACAAATTCGAGCGATCGCTCCTTTCATTGTGTTTTAATTTATTTATTCCGTTTCACTGCGTATATGACATTATACGTTACAAAAATATAATAATGATAGTGATAACAATAATTTAGGAAGAAAAACTACAACAGATAAAAATTATTCGTAGTAAGATCTGAGTAAAAAGAAATTAAAAATACTTATGCTCATTGATACATATGACGGGAAAAATTGGACGAATCGTTATAACGATTCAAAAAACAGCCGACCGTTACAATTTTTACGCAACGTATAACGTATAACGTATGATAAATCACCGTAAGACACGTAACCGAGTATGTAGTAAAAAATTCGGCATGCCAACGCGAATACATCGCTGAATGCAAACGGAACACGAAAAATAACGAATCACGGCCCTGACCGCTTACGCCAGATTTTATCCCCAACGTTTTCTCCATACCTAGATATTTTCATTTCTATCGTATTCGTACTGCGATCATCGATTATGCAGTTCCCGACTAATTTTTCGCCTTTTGAATTCCGCGAGCCTCTCGCCGTGTTTTGAATAACGTAAAACAAGTAGAAATAATAAAGCTCAACGGCTATTGATCGAAAAGAAATTCCAAACGATATTTGAATCGAGGAAATAAACAAAGAAGCGTTTCACCGGTCGGTAAATACCTCGAACTGTGGATAAATTATCAATCTTTACACTCTCGATAAACTGCAGAGCTAATTCACCGACGGAGTTCAGCCAGTCGGCGTCAGAGGGCAGCAGCATCAACTTTTTAAATGATGAAACCGGCTGTTACCGACATTCCCGGGGGGATCCCCGACGACATTCATCTACAATTTCTACTCTTTCCAATCGTTCGAATTTACCGCGTCTTAATTACCTTGATTTCGGTTCTAAAAATCCAAGTTCTATAAATTGTGAAACTGTGTCGTGTCGATTTGCACATATTTTCTTAACAACTCACTTCATACGCGAATCCGTCACAATCTTCACTGCGAACTGTGCACGTGTGAAAAATTGTTTAGTCGAGAGCCAGCGTGAAAGAATTTGATATTTAAATTGGGTTTTTTGTACCATTCGAGCTTATTCGTTGCTTTACGTAGCTCGAGGTGAATCGACGAGTTTCTCGTAGAATGAGACGCGATACCTCTGAAATATATACAAGCAACTACGGATGTGTAAAGTTATAAAACACACAGAGGCGGAGAGCTGATAGAATTTATAAATCAATAATATCTACGGGAGAAGGCAAGACGCATTGAGCTTTTGAATAATATTCAAAAGCTGGCAGTGAAGAACCGTTCGTACTCGCATATATATATATATATATAACATGTATGTATGTACACATATATATGTATACAACCTATGTATGCATAATATGTACATTGCACATGACGTACAAGCCAAATACACACCAACAGGCGTCGATCCACCCTGCGTATGTGGACGATATTTAAAATAGCGGATTTATAAGCTGCGTGAAAGAAAGTGGAACGGGGATGTGAAAAAAAAGGCACGATCATTTACATTTTCTCCGATGGAAAAACATTTTCACTCAGAAATTTAGCCGCGGGCCATCGATTTCCCGATTACACATTCCCACGTGTTATACGCACACAACATGGGTGTAATATACGTATGCATAACTTTATAAATACATACTTTGATTCTGAATGAAAAGCTCGCGGTGCCGAAGAAATTATGGAATTTCAAGAAAACGAATTTTCATTCTATCCACGTCCGAATATAAAAAACGAAACAAAAACTTGGGGTAAAAAAAAAAAAAAAAAGAAAACATTGGCAATAATTCGACGGTCATCATTCTACGTGAGAAAATTGATGGATTAATTGTCCGATATGTGGTTATTACAGTAGATACAATACACCGTCAATTTTCACCGAGTGTGATTAATTACCGAATCGCTTGGAGAAGAAAATTGAATAAATAATGTTCAGCGAGTGAAACGGTGTCGGTAAAATTTTAGCAGCGTATTTTTATAAGGTTAAAACGCGGGTTGTTTCAGTCCGCGTTAAACCGCAAGCGGTTCTTGCAAAAACGCCGTGACGCTATTTATCGCATTCTCACGTACGTTCTAAATCTGTGAATCGTAACACTGTGACGCTTATAAAATGCATGCAGCGTGGCAGCAGAGCAGAAGCTACGATGATAAACGTATTATTTTTTATTATACGCTTTGAACGTTAAGAGGAATTAAATCTAGGTTAACCGAACACCGAATTAGATCACAGTTTTCTAACTTCAAGCGCGTTTTTTTACATTTTTTTCCATCGAACCCGATTCTCGACTCACAATCAGAATTCGTTCGCACGTATAATTAATACGACCGCAAATTCAAACCGCAGAATTCGAGCGGTTAACTTAACCGTTGATGGATGATTAAGGGGTGAAAATTTTTACAATTATTTTTACACAAATCGAACGCCGGTATTTATGCTATTCGTATGAATTTACAATTGCTGACGATTGGGTAAAGAGGCCGTTAAAACCTTTGCATGATTATTAAGAATCGATATAATTTAATAAAATTTGAACGCCGCTAATTGTCCCAATGAATATACGAGAGTGACGTTAATTATCAGGGCAAGCGGTACGATTGTATCCAATTATTCTGGGCGACGAAATCAACGAGTAATTGATCTATAATGCGTGTACATAAATACATATTTCTATAATAATAAATATGTACAATTTTACGGTTAAACGTGGATAAATTTTATTATATAGATTAATACAAAATTACTTTCAAGCTCGATTTGCCTAAACACGAGTTGCTAACATTTCAAATTCCTGCAAATAGTCTTAAAAAATGTACAATTTCAATGATTCTAGTAAAATTTCTTATACGGAAGATAAAAAATCGATTTTTATTCAGGTAGTTTTGGATAAATTGATTATTCTAATTATACTACGATCGTAATCGCCAATTTCCGGAAAACACACCGCACCAATATTCGAAACTTAAAGGAAAATCTGTTTCAACGAGAAGTTTATCATTCGTTTGAATTGTTATTATTCCTACCGCGTATAGAAACCAGAGTAAAAAAACTAACCCGGCGAACTTTAGGTTCGTAAAAATAAATATATAAATGTACGTACACGCGGAGAGAGAGAGAGAGAGAGAGAGAGAGAGAAATAAGCTTGCAAAAGACACGCGGAGAACCGTGACTTTGGACGTCTTTACGGTGAGAGGATCGATTTTTCCTTGGTTGTTGTAAGGAGAAGTTTTCAGCGAGTCGAGTTCTGCAGGCTGATCCTGTCGGAATAAGTTCTAAATCACGAGGGTCACAGGTGCTCGTGCATCGGGCTTGAGCATTTTACATTTGGGATGAAAAAGAACGAAGGGAGGAAGAAGAAGAAAAAGAGGAGAAAGAAGAAGAACCTCTGCGATGCTGCGCGGGAAGAGCGACGAAATTTGAAAAGACTGCGGGAGCGGTTTTGACGATGCGAAGTAAAAAATAAAAAAAAAACAAGGATAAAGAAAAAAGCAATCTGCCGAATTTTTAGGTCGATGTGCGGGTGACGATCGAACCTTTTCGTTGCTTCGCCGCGAGAAAAAAGTAAACGAAGAAAAGTAAGCGAAAAAAGAAAAAAAAAAAATTAATGGGTGAGTGAAAAATTACGACGCGAGCGGAATCGACGAGGGCTTGACGCTAGCGGTCAGATTAGGTGCCTTCGTCGAGATCCCCTTTGCACTTCGGACGATTTGTCGTTCGCAACCCCAAAGAGAGAGAGAGAGAGAGAGAGATAGGGTGGAAAAAAGAAGAAGGAAAAGGCGAGTACGTGTGAAGCGGGTGAAATATATCGCAAAACACTCAGCGCGCCAAGATTCTTAGATACAGGGAATATTGTCAGGGAAGATCATGATTTTTTTAATTAATATTTCGTTTTTTAAACGACTAAAAAACGTCTTAACCAAAAATTCATTCCAACTTGAGATTTAGATTGTTAGTAGTGCGTGTCCGTAAAAAAAAGTTTCAATCTTTTACAATGAACGTATATGCGCGAGAAATTTGTGACAAAAAAAATTTCCAGCGCATCGTTGCGTTTAGTCGTATCGAAAACAAAAAATTCGGTGTAATAAAAATTTCGCCAGAGTCCACCCTTATCATCGCCGTTTAGATTTGACCAGACACGTTGAGAAACGAGATTTAGCAAACCGGTTTAAAAAAAAAAAATAGCAACTGATATTTCAAGACCTTAATGCCTTCGTTCGTTTGAATTCTTTGATTTCTTTTTTTTTTCCCACCAAGGAAGGATTCCCACTTATGAGTTATTATTGTTATTACTATTGTTATTGTCGTTGTTGTCGTTCATTGGGGAATGTTTGTTCCTTAAGAGTGCATGTTGCATGTGAGTTAAAAGTCGATCCTTTATGTTCGTTTCAACCCTCCACCCCCGCGACGGATTTATTATGTTGAAAGATTACTTGTTACAAAGTCATTAGAACAGATTATTTTTTTTTTTTTCTACTTTCTAATACCGCTGTTTGCTGATCGGTGCGATATTAAAAAATTCAATATTTAACGATGCCAATGTTTGTAAGAAAAAAAAAAAAAATGACGCCTATCGGTAGAATTACAAAAAGTAGTCCTTCGAACAGAATGACAAGTACCTGACAGATTTTTTTACCATTTTAAAACATCTTGAAATGAAAAAACGATATATATATATATATATATATATATATATATACACTCTTGTTTATAATTTTAGTATAATCCCTTTTATTTATTTTTTTTTTTTTAATCAACAGAAAACAAGCGACACATTTCGTATCCTCAAAATACAACCGAACCAGAGGGATCATTTAGCCACACTGTTCTATGAAAGTACATAAATAAGTTCAACTAGAAAATGAAGAAAAAACTGTCATTGTCCGTCCGAGAATTTTCACGCAATTCAATTCAATTCTGTGCATCGTTAACTCCAAGTGTCGACGAGAGACAAAAAAAAACCGACCTCAATTTCGTTTCGTGGACACAAAAAAACACCCCCCCCCCAAAAAAAAAAAAAAAAAAAAAAAAAAAAAATAGAAAATAGAAAAAAGAAATGAAAAAAGAAGTACGTCCAAGGGCAGTCATGGCTCAATGTCACCTGGGTGCAAAAAGGAGTGTCCAGTTGAGCGGACCGGATTATACGGGTATTCTTGTCGCATATATATATATATATGCCTGTTGTACTTCTATTTATACACGTATAAAGAATACGCTTCGCGAAACGACGTAGTAAAACGCCCATTTGGGAACTCCCAGTCGTTAGTAATAAACGATGTTTACGCAGTGCAATGAACGCGACTCGAGTAATGATTTCATAATAATTTCACTTTCAAACTGCCAGGCGATTAAAACGCCACATAACAGATCCCAAAATTGCGTCTGATTTTTCAAGTTCAATTTAAATGAGGGAGAAAAAAATACGAATCATTCGAATTGATCGTGCATATATCGATACATGGTCTTTAAATTTCAAATTTCATTGCCTCTATTACACTTCGCTCTGTTTTCGTCGTTTCAAGCAGTTTCGCGCAAGTTTTCATTGCCTCGTAAACAATTAGGTACGGTTCAAAGGAACCGCGGCAATTAGACGTTGTACAAAATTTCACGCATGGCTGTGAATGAACGATATCGGAATTCAAAATTTCCGTATATTCCCGGTTGTTTTTTTATTTATTTATTTTTTTTTTCTCAAAACTCCCGTACATTCGTACGTAATAATTTCTATGGGGTTTGTGCGTTATCATGATATAATCAATATTGTCGTCATGTAAGACGGTGTAGAAAACTGACGAATTTCAGTGAAGTCAAAAATGTAGAAAATTCAAAAAATAAAAGCGTCACAATGTAGCATTTGAAATACGAGAAAATGTGTTACATAAAATTTCAAAATGTAGAAAGGCGAAGTACAGAAAAGTCAAGAAAAAAGGTAAAGTATAGTAAATCAGAATATCGAATATTCAACATTTCCAGCGATATGACGAAAAAACATTCATTTTCAAAAATTCGTTTTTCAGCGAGTTAATGTAGAAACGACAATTTCAGCACGAATTCCCGGTTGCTGTGGGAAATTCTCGTATAATTACCATATTTTCAAGGGTAACTGGAAAATCCCGTATAATTCCCGGTTGCTGGACACCCTGATGAATACTGTCTCTCTCTCTCTCTCTCTCTCTGTCTCTCTTTCTCTCTCTCTCTGAAACTCTTTACCCTCAGTTTCAATCGCCGCAGGTACATTATAATACGAGCGAGCCAAGCTTTTTGCTTGGTTATCTTTTGCCTCGAACACGATTAATCTCAGCATTTCAAATGTCGCGTGGCTCACATTTCTGACCTTTGAAACAACCGAATTTTCACATGTTTTCCCTATCATCATCTATACACTGGTCGGCCCCAGTGACCGAACACGCAGTACGCGTACTGAGGGGGAAAAAAAAATAAAGGGATTGGCTAGAAAAGCAGATGAAAATTTTCGAGTATAAGAACAGGTCGTAAAATCCGAACAACTTGGTGTATCAATCCGAGAGTTCATCGATTCAAAGGTAACGCTGAGAGTCTGGTTAACCGATAGGAGAAATTACACGTGGCTTTTCAGCCACGAGAATCACTCGTAATGCGAACACTGCAAAAAGAAGAAGAACTTCTAAGGAACATTTTTTTATTTCGACCTAACGCCGTTTGACGTTCGAGTTCTGAATTGACAGAAAAAATTGTTCTATCGTAGTCCACACCGGCCACTATTGGTCAATTTTAACGCCATCAACTTTTTCGAGCGAATTTAGCCGGTTGCAGAATTAGCAGGGTTGAAATTCGCTCCGCAACCTCGACTTGTATATTTTTGGGCATCGCGTGGGTGGCAGTCAGGGGTGGAGGCGAGGGATGCCGAGGCTACAGCCCCGCTCTGGTGAAGTCAGATCAATACGGCGTTTCGCCTAGACCGTAGGTATACATGGTCGCCGGAGCCCGTGACCGACCTCATCGTGCTAGGAACTATTGCGTTAAGCCTCAAAGGCTAAGTCAAACATATCCGTAGTACTCCGGGACTGCAGCCCGAGTCCGGAATGACGACGAGGAACTTTGTTATGAAACCCGTTCTCCCTCTGCGTCCCTGTCACGGGTCATTTTCATCCCGAATCATCCTCGCCGAAAATAGTCAAGGACTGAGCGGTAACCGGAACCAAAAATTTCTCTTAGTGCACTTGAAGAAACTATCGGTTTCAATCCGTGTAAGAATTTGTAGAAACGGTTTGACTCGACATGATTTCCGGTGAACTAAATACTCGCGATGACGCGGTCAAGGTGTTGCGATTTTTAATTACAATTGTTGTTCTATCCCGCCTGCAGGGTGAGGTTCGACTTCCAGCTACCGGTGAGAAAGGTGGCGAAAAGCCCGGTGAAAAAGGGAATAAGATGAAGAAGAAAAAAAGAATAAGCCTGGAGAAAGTATTATACAGGGGTTCAACAAATCGATCCCGAGTTCCAAGAGCATGTGCCTTGACTGACAAGTAGCCGGCGCGTTGAAAATTGCCTCGTGTTGCGCGTTCGCTCTAAAGTCGGTACCTACGTCACTGAAGGTTGCTCGAATGGATGAGGAATGATTTAAATATTTGCACGACGAAGGTAAGGTCTGTTGAACAAAAGGGGAAGAAGAAAAGAAATCTTCCGAATTTGGAAAGCATATCGGGCAACACACCGAGCAGTGGTTAAACTGTTACTAAGGGTACTCTGACGACGAGTTAGAAAATTGATCGCGAGCGTTGGTAAATTGACCGGTTATGGACAAATCCGAAAGCTTTTGAGAAGATATTGAACCCTCGGTTCGAAGAGAAAACCATAGACGCAATTGAGTGGATGGCAGGAAACGGAGCGAGAGTATCGATAAGTTCACTCGGGAGGTTTCCTCGGACTGACCCAAGGCGAGAAGAGTGTCACTTAGGATTACGCAACACGGTGTTACTAACACCCTTGTTCACATTTCTCCGTGTGTGTAGTCCAGTTGAAGTAGGTCTGAGTTAAAAATGTTTGGGGCAAGGCTGCATTTTAGAGTACAGGGGTCTTCGACCTTCAGAAACTCAAATCTTGAAGTCATTTTTGAATTGCATAGCCGGAGTTTCGAGAAATCAGCAAAATTTGACCATTTTTTGCGTTTTCGTCAAAAACTGTTATCGATAGGTGAAAAATGACTTGACCATCGTGTAGAGCGGAAAATTTTACATCGATTTACGTCCTCGTACGTCGGAAACGAAGTCGGGTTAACATATTAAAAAAAAAAAAGAAATTCTACTTATCGACATCATTTGGGGAGTTTTTAGTGAAATAATTTCTTTATGCTTAATCTGTTAATCTGATTCCGTTTCCGACGTACGAGAACATAATTCGATGCGGAATTTCGCGTTCTACAAGATGGTCAAGTCATTTTTCATCTATCGATAGAAGTTTCGTGAGTAAAACCCAAGAAACGTCCAATTTTTGCGATTTTCTCAAAACGCCGGCTATGCAGCACGAAAATGACGTCAAATTTGGATTCCTGGAGATTGAAAACCCCTGTACACAAAAATCCAACCATATGCTGAATACTTTTAATTCGGACTTACTTTGACTGGACTAGATATGTAATAATCTGTGTAGCGTGACCAATCGATGGTGAATTTATAACCACCGTCGCGGCTGGTTCGTGGAGAGAAAAACGTCCATGAACATTGACACTGAAATCGCGGACCGTGCTAAGCTACACTGACACTGTATTATTAATTTACCCAACATCTCGGACCCCGGCTGTATACAAGCTTCTGACCATAACACTGACCATAACACTGACCACAGCTCGTAAAGCGTTCTCTGTTCAGCCAAGTTAACGATTGTTAACCGATTGTAGTCGCCACGTCACCTCGATGGCCATAAAGTAGAAATTACGAGCAACGCCAAGCCGTTACACACGTTCAGCAAACTGCTGCTCAATGGATTCTTATTTCACTTTTGATCCCATGACGAAGAGGCGAATCGAGTATTCCGTGACACTTTCAAGTCGAGTTTATCGTTTCGTCGACCGAGTTCCGGCTGGAATACGATCTGAAATTTGAACGGTTAAAACAGCCGCCTCATTCATCATACCGCGGACGTTTAAAACAGCTTCAATTTTCCTCGTTAAGAGAACGAAGAAGATCCATCTCGCACGAAGGCTCTCTAAATTCTTAGTAAAACGACGGAGATGAACCGACCCTCGAAAATATCCGTTCCACCAAGTAATTCGTGAAGTTTTCCTAAAATTCCTCCCTCAACGAGTGTTAAATTCACAGTTTCGAAAATATCGTTAAACCAGCTGATATTGAAAGTTTAAATTGTCTTCAAAAGATGCTCGCGTGGTTCGTTGAACAATTGGACCTTGGTGCAGTTAAATTATCTCAAACAGTTCGTTTGACGTCTTGTAAACGTAAAAATTGGTACGAAGTGTTTACCAATTTCCAAACGAGTCGCACAATATACGGTATACACGTGATGAAATTGAATGAATTTGAGGGATGGAACCCGAGGGATTCGATTGTCCGAGTGGTTGGCGGGCCACTCGAGGACCGATAATATATTACCTCAACCTATCGTTGAACGAGCGAAGAACAGAAAAAAAAAAAAAACAAAAGGCCGAGGTATTTATTCGAAGGGACTTCGCACAGCGAAAATGAAAACGTGTCAACGCGCCAGGTCAGCATGTGTTGTATAAATTAATTACAGAGCCCCGTGTTTAACGAAAGTTTCAATTGTAGTGCAGGCGAGGGACAAACCGTATGACAGAAAGGTAACGACTGCGGGTCGTGTGTCGATATCGATTCGCATCAGCTGGTATAACCCGCAATTCCCGGCGCATCACGTGCTCCTGTTTCATCCACCTTACACTCTCTCTCTCTCTCTCTCTCTGTGATCCACCCTCACCCGCGAAGGTATCGAACCACGAAGAGTACCAACGTTCGTACTGGAAGTTCCGATGCGATTGAAGTTAGTAAGACAAAAAAAAAAAGAAAGAATTTTCACTTCGCGCCACTGGAATTGGTCTGAAATTAAGTAGATCCACGGTGAATCGAACATAAAGATGTCTTTAAACGGCTAAATCGTTGAAAGTCGTTCTAAAATTGCGATGTAATGAATTTCTCGCTGACGTTTCGTGACGTTAACGTTGCCTACTTCAACCTTGTAAGTTCCGCACCTTCGTGTCTCGCGAAAGTAAGGACATTGCGGATTGAAGCGAAATTTTTATACGTCGCTGTTTCAGTTTTATTATCCGTTAAAAAAGCTGCACCCACTGTCGCCACTGTGTAAATATTGTACGGCTGCAATGCACCTGTCACAACCTTCAGATTTGTCCTCAACCTTGACTTACGACGACTTGCAAGAAGACTTGACGGTTTTCACAGAGTTTGAAAGAGATTCACGCCGATCGCGACACGTGATAATTATTGGACACCTTCAATTCGATCACATATTATTGATATGGTATGTCGGTGAAAAGCGCCATGTTGGATTTCGGGAGAGGAAGTGAAGGGTGGAGCTTATTGTTCGCGTGGAATTTCGATGTAGAAAACGTTGGGCAAACTTTTTTTTTTTTCTATTTTCTTTTTCTTTCGTTGCCGGGCAATAAAAAATTGTGAAGCAAACGCTCAAGTGCGCGGTTTGCGGGATAATATACAACCCTGAAAGCAACGGACAGCCTGCGGCGGAGAGTGAAAAAAGCTCTATATTTAAACTTCTGCGATAAACGGAAGATAGCTGAAGTAGAAAAAAAGCAAAAGCAATAGTCTTACATGCAAGGGGGGGGGGGGATGTTTTTTGACGAGATTTTCAGTGCTTGTAGGTGCATTGGCGTGTCATGGTGTCGCTTTGCTTTTATGGGACTGGAGAAATATTAGGTTCGTAACGAATTACACGGGTCTGCGGAAAATTTTTAATTTTTTTTTTTTTCAGTCGCATGGAATGTTTTCGGTATATGTAAATTTTTCGAATGCGCTGAATCCAAAAACTGACTTCCGTTTCCCTTCATCGCGTACAGTATTCTTGCAAGATACAAGGTGTTTGTATAAAGAAGCGTAACAATAATGGAAAAAACCACCATTTTATTACAGTGAACTAAACAATATTTCTTGTAAAATTGAACAATCAATTTCCTTATGAAATGTTTCCAACATTCCGTGTTCAATCTTTTCGCCTATGAAACCTTTTCTTTTCTTCTCTGTGATACGACTTCGAACACTCTTCCGTTTTTCATTTTCTGTTTCCCTGTTTGTACTTATTCTCGAGTCTCGCTCTAACATATATTAAAAATAAGTAAGAAATTACTTTTGCATAGAATTTTTAGAATCAAGAATAGGATATCAGATTTCGAATTAAACGAGAGTCACGTTTCAAATGAAACTACAAACACGAGTTCGAGAAAAAACCTGATCTGATGGAACTTTTTGAGTATTTTTCCCCGTTTTCAGCGAGTGAAAATCTATAAGAAACGGTATAAAAAAATCTGTGCAGTTTTTTTTTTTTTTTTTTTTTTTGCAGACCCGTGTTATTTCTGCACCGGGTTTGAGGCACGATTGTCACAGAATTATGACGTTCAACATAACGTATCTATTGGGAATCGATGTTATCGATTACTTACTTGCCGCAATACACAGAGGTAAATTTTTACGGGTCATCGACCCTACCGGCAATTATTTCTGTCCCATACAGTGACATAAAAAATTCTATCATCATTCGATTGAAAGGTAATTTATGTTACGATCGTGTGGCTAATTTTACGCTCCTTGATGTTTCATCGCAGGGTTCGGCTTCATTTTTTACTTTCATTAAAGCACACTGCGAGCAACGACGACTAGATGCGCATAACAATAAAATAAATTCGTCAACAAACGACGATACGAATGGAAATAAAAATATATTATATTGTATACACGATATAAATGCATAGCGGGGAACATCAAACATCGAATGCATATTTGAGTAATACATTTTATTGCAATGACAATTGTTATTGGTGTGCGGTATGAAAAACGGGATGCACCAAACACTTCGACGATCATGTAAAACATCCACGTCTCGTCGTATAATTTAATTTAATAATTATTCGTATTCCATTGTACGTTTTTCAAAATCATCACAAATCGCGTCACTTAATTAGCACCCGATTATTATTATACACAGCTCTAATATGCATGTAATTAGTAACTATACGAAGCGGAAAATATTTAAGCTCAATACAAAAGCGTTTGGTGCACGCGTATCAACGGTGTAAAAAAATATATGGATTCGTACATACGTTTACATGTAATACGTAATTATTTTTTAGCCAAAAAATACGACAAGCTGTACACGCAACTGGATTGTGTTCTTAACGTTTAAAACTGCAGACACGCCGCTGACAAAGGTGACCGTATTAAAAATTGTCGATACACGCAATAATTAATGAAAATTGTTAAATCACAATAATAATACGATAATTTTAAAGAAATATTATGAAAATTCAATGATCGTAATCGGAATGGAAAAAGATGCAAAGTATACTATAATGGAATCGGAAATTTCGCTGCACGGTCACGCTTGTTCAGCGGTATTTTAGAAATATCGAATATTTATTTATTCATTCATTCGTTTGTTTGTTATCCATACATTAGAGGGTTGTTCTCCTGGTTGGTGGTGGGTTGAGAGGAAGCCGAGCGCCGTGAACGCCGCAACACCCAACTGGCGAATCCATATTTCGTCATGACGATGCCTTTCCTATAAAATCCGAGTCAACGAAAATGCCCCGCCATTAACGATGAAGAAATTTAATTTATTTATTTATTCATTCATTTATTTATCTCGTATTGTTATTTCATTTTTACTTTCACAAATGGCCGACGTGCAGTAACGACGACTCGGAATCTTTCATCGAGTCGCGACTGGGAAGAAAACGTATGTTATCGTAATTTCACCGCTCCAATTCTTATCGTTGATATGAAACAGAATCGCAATACGATTCGCAGTAAAAATAAAAAGTCAATGTATATATATGTATATATATTTTTTTATTTTTGCTCTTTCATTTTTTTTCTAAGTATTCGTCATTTTTTAATTCGTTGGATCAACCGTTTAAAAAGTTGCTTATCATTCGTCGAGTTTTGTTAATACATTTCCGAAGTATTGAACGAAATGACATTGTTTTTTGTTTGTTTGTTTTCTCTTGTACCTTTTTTACTCACAACTTTACCAAAACGTAAATTTGTTATATTACTATTGTTATTGTTATTATTATTGCTGTTATTTCTTGTTCAAACTTAACACACGTCACGGTTTCGTTGTACGAGAAGATAACACTTACGATTTATTCATCTTTACACCAGCTTTTAAGGAATTATTATTATTCAATTCGATCAGGGTATATATTAATAATATTATTCAAAAGCACTATTTATTGGATAAATTTTGTGTACTGTATATTGTAATTAAAATTCTTTTACACGTATAATTTGATATGACGCGGAGCTTCGTTGATAGAAAAAGCTTGAAATGTGTATATTGTGTGTACAAGATTGTTTCAATTTTACGTAAACGTCGTTCAACAACTTACGACGGTTAGACACACGAAGAAGGTTTTGCTATTACAATTTTACTTCTTTGCGCGTGCGTTAAAAAGCAAATCATCCACCTACGGCTTTTATAGCAAAAATATGAAAGTTGACATACGCGAAGATGTTTTTCTTTAATTGTAATTTGAAAAAATAAACTTCAATTCAACGTTTTCGTTCCTTGTCAAGAACCAATTTTATAAAACTTATTTCATGACTTTGTCATTTCTCGTTCAGGTAGATGTAATTTTTTTTTCTTTCTTGTTCTTTTTTCTTTGGTTGATATATATTGGATTTTTTTTTTTTTTTTTTCTCCTGGGAGGAAGGGTTGTTTCTTTTTTATTAACTTGCGAGTATTCAAAATTTCGTAAAGTTAAAAAAGCGATAGTTATTTCTTATCTATACAATTAAATGTAACACAAGCGCACAGCCGACAATTTACGTATTATAGGTACATTACACAATAGAATATTATCACTGATTTCGTTGAAACTTTTCACCTGTTGTTAAAACACGCAGGGGAATTATTCTAACACCGTTATTACGATTGTCAAACATCGATTGAGGGGAAAAGAACCAGTCGTTTATTTAACAACTCTACGGACAATAGACGAAATACTTTCTTGATTTACCGTTACAACGCGAACAACACAGGACTAAAGTTTGATATGTCTCTCCGAGGGTTTGCGACGTACGGTTTAAGCGTCCCGTCGTCAAGGCACCGCGCTTGCGCACAAATGTAGGGCCTTAAAAATTCACCAATCGGCAAATAAATCTCAGCAATTACAATTACGCGAGCCATTTTACAAAGGCCATGCCTGCATGTGATCCCGGCGAATCTGACATTTTTTTTTTT
The DNA here is from genome assembly GCF_021901455.1 of Neodiprion lecontei. Lineage (NCBI taxonomy): Eukaryota > Metazoa > Arthropoda > Insecta > Hymenoptera > Diprionidae > Neodiprion > Neodiprion lecontei. The sequence continues at coordinate 37,264,576 of NC_060260.1, read as the reverse complement.
TTTTTTTTTATTTCACCGACGGTTGAAACCGCGGCACGCGAAACGTCGCATCCATCCTCCTCCTTCCCCCCCCCCCCCCCCGCCCTCCTCCTCTCCTCGCCCTCTTCTTCTTACATACCGCTCACTTTTCTTTAATCGCGAGCGCCTCGCTGTTTTGCTTTTTTTCTTTCAACCGACACTCCAATAGCGGTTCTACAACCCGTCGAGTATTCCCTCATTTTTAAATAATTTTTTTTTGAAAGCCTCGTTTACGGGTCGTCGGCAGAATTTAACGAGCATTCGGCTGTGAAAAATACGAGCTTTAACAAAGTGCACGATTTAGTTGCCATTTTATCGTACTTCGACTTTACACTTGTATATTTTATTTACTTTATCCATTTTATTGCAAATAGAAACCACTTTCGCCGCGGTTGCGTTAGTTTTAGTTTGTTTTTTTTTTTCAATTTATTATTTTTCACGCGTATCAACAACAACCGTAACAACGATGATTGTGACAACAACGATTAACGGTATGGATAATTTTAACAAGACCCGCGTGTCGACGAAAATAAAAATAAAAATAAAAAATAAAAAATAAAAAAAAAATAAACCCGGCTTCGAAACGGCGCAATCAGTAAAGAATCGTACAAATACAGGTATATCCTATCCTATATAAAATACAACAGACTTTGGCGTGCGATATCGAATCAGTTGAACGCCTGCGCGTTGAAGGCGGTGTAATTTCCGAGTGATGAAAAGGTGGTCGTAATGTTGGAAATATTGAATGAAAAGAGATTTTTTCACAGGTTATTTTTCGCACAGACGTTCGGTTAAATTCTACGAAACTTGAAAGCGCGATTTTGAAATACTAAAATCACCGTGAAACTTTATCGGGACGATCGATCCTCCGGCCTCCGGGTATGACGTTATTTTCTTTGTGTGTTATTTCTCGTGTCAAGGTTAAATTTAAAGCAATCATTTAACGAGGATGGTGTTTAAGCTTATTTTCAACGCACGTCCTTCTCTTCACTGATCGACGATCTCCGGTCTAGGGTCGAAACTTTTTTATACACACGTTGCATGTATACATCTCGGAGCGTATTTCTTCACCCTTCCCCAGCTTTACGTTCGCAACATCGGCGCACCTCGAGCTTCGAAAGCTCCGCCGATACGCGGCGCCACCGAACGGCGATCCTAGCTCCAAGTAACAGGAACTATATTGCACAGAACTGCGCTAGCGCCGCGAAGAGTCGCCCGAGACTTTCGCTTTTCAATTTTCCACATTACTTGTGCGAAGAACGACGCCGAAATTGCAACGAGAAATTCTCTTCGTTAATAGTAGAGCTATCAGTCTTAAAAAGACGTTATATTCGCAAGTTTTTTTGATTTTTACGAATCTATGATAAACGCATTTCTCGTATTTGAACCCATCAAACCTGCAATTTTTTTTTTTTTTTTTTTTTTCTCACCGAGTGTGATTTTTCGATACAAAAAGATTTCACCACCGTATTACAATCATTACATAATTATTTTCTATTGATCCAACACACGATTATTGAATTCATCCTGTACATTGAAAATGTTTACTCCTTGACTGAATATTGCAACTTCCGGTACACTGAGATTGCAGTTTTCTTCAAACGCGTCCAAATAATGGGAGAAAACTTGTTTCGCTTGGACTAAACCGCTCTTTAAGTCGGTTTTCCTGTTTCCCTCTTGTTTTTCTCTATTCTTTCTGTCTTACTCTTTATATATCGTTTTCTTCAATTATCGTATCGTTGCGAGGAGGATTGTTCAATTGAAGCACCTGCAAGGATGCGGGAAATAGAATAACGAACAAGCAATTTGCGCAAAGGAACAAATTGTACAATTTGACTTGATTGGAACTGGTACAAAGCTGTATATAATGGAGTTGATCATACTTGGATATGTGGCCGCAAATTGTCGAAAAAAAGTATCCTTTTAGGACAATTTTCAATATATTGCAAAAACCTGCCGAGTCTTGTATGGAAACGATTTTTCAATTTGTTTTTTATCCAAATACGATTTCGTAACGAGTTTGAAAATGTCCGAACTATTTTCGAAATCAATGACGTTCGCGGTTCATCAGAAACGAGAAATAAAAATTCGAATTTCGAATGACATTGTACAAATGTTAGAATTCAAGCTGTAGATAGCTGTCAAATAATTCTATAGAAACCAATGTATAAGCTCTTTGATAATCAATATTATTGAATTATCGTCACTGCATAATTTACCGCGTCGCATCGAAGTATTAAAAAGTGACCGTCGCATGTGAAGAGGAAAAAATAATATCATTGAACGTTAAATTAAGTATAATACAGAATATAAGAATTTTTTTCGTTTTTTTTTCACCCTCTCCGTATATTATACATAATGAATTTTCTGTGATAATACAGACGTATTTACGATACTCGTAGAGTTGGACTGTTTTCAGTTGATATTCGAATTAAATTCAAACTCTAGGCAATATAGCGTGAAAGATGAAGAAATAAATTGAATAACTTTTCGCGACATTCCATCTTCTTCGCGGATGATTGCGACATCTAAATAATGATATAATGATAATGCGCCTAAGTTCGCCGGTGATATTAGAACCATGAAGCAGGCCCACCATTAACCTTTGGATGGTACGAAGGTTGGCGGTGACATCCCTCAACTCGATACGAATAGTACCTCTGTATGCGTGTACGAGGAGGAGTATATAGGAGCGATAGACGCAATATAACCGAGGGGCTTAATGCGGTGGATGGTTGTTTTCTTATTAATTGGAGGGTATAAAGTCAATGGCGGAGCTGGCTGGCTGGCTGGGGGGGGGGGGCGACAACTCGATTTCTTGGGGGGAGAGAAGATGGAAGAAGGGGTTGATGGGGATTCCACGATTACACGAGATATAGGGAAACTTTGCCCGCGAGACACGGAGCTGGGAGAGTAACTCCCTCAGTATTCTATAGACCTCCTCCTCAGATTCATCGACGTCATTCAACCTCCACCTTTTCCAAGGTACACTGAGAAAACTTTCATTTATTGCGGTAAGTAGAAAAATTGAGTGAAACAGGTATCGGTGAAAAAACTGTTTGAATATTGTTGGAAGTACGAAAAACGAGCTAAGCCTAACCATTTTGATTATTGCAACGCAAAATCAGTTTCTGAGGTTTACCCTACTTTTTTAGTTAAACAAGGCTTTGACGTCAATTTATCGCTGCACAAGCATTAAATTTTCGCAACGGTTGCAAGAAAATATAGTAGAAGTGATCGTAATGAGAAAGAATAGTAACGGATACTAGAAAACTAATTTTCATTTTCTACCTAGAACTATATTTTTCGATTGTGGTAAGAAATGAAAATAGTTAAGGACCGAGCGGTAACCGGAACTAAAAATTTCTCTCAGTGTAGATACATGCGATCAGCAAGTTTCTTTAATTATGTATATCATACCTACGTCGCAAATCGTTTACTGCAATTTATTATTTCGATACGTGGTGCGAGCTTATTTCTTGGCAAATGCCGATGATGGACGAGAATTTGAAAACCGTTCACTTTTTCTTTTTCCCTTTCTTCTTCTACCAATTATTATCGAGTCAAGACGGTATCATAAGCGATTAACGATCTGCGTTGAACGAGTCTCGAATAAAGAATAGAAAAATTCCAAGACGGTAGTGATTCGCAAACGTTTGATAGGAAAAAAAATAACGTGGAAATTTCGCTCGGTTTGATTCCGCAATCTTTGTCTTACACGCCAAGCTTGAAAAACGCGAAAAGCAAACATGTTCATTGCGGTGTGTGAGAAAAAAGAAAATTCCCCTGGAAACGGGTTGAAGAGTTTCATTTAGGTATAAAAATTCACTTGTTAAAATTTGAGCTCTTAATATTAACATTAAGAGGTTGCGCATCGCACTTTTCTATTTTCCATAAGAATAACACGGGAAAAATCGTTTTTGCTCCTTCTGATCTTTGTAACTAGCTAACGATGCGTCGTACAGAAAATTAACAGACACATTTTTCTATGGAATTAAACGCTCTACAAAAAGGGTTTGTGTTTATTTTATGATAAATTTTATGATTACAAACTTTTTTTGTAGAACGTTCAATTCTTTACAAAAATATGTCTGTGATTTTCATGTACAACGCGTCGTTGGCTAGTTATAAAAATAAGAAGGAGCCAAAAAAGATTTTTCCCGCGTGGTTCGCATGGAAAATAAAAAAGTGTCATCCCCAGTATCTCAATATTAATAATAAGAGTTCAAATCTTATCGAGCGTACTCTTATACCTAAATGAAACTTTTGAACCTGTTTCCTGAGAATGTTCTTTACTTTTTTTATTCATTTCTTTTTTATACACCCCACTGTACATATGGACCGACGAAACGTATCGTGAATAATTTTATACACTCCACAAATGTGTGCGCATAGCATGGAATAGACAGAGTCGCTGGGTCGTCGTCTTACACGGGGGAATTCAAACCACGCGACGAGCTAAAAAGAAAATAAGTAGGCGAACAGGGGAAACAAAACAGAAAGAACAAAAGGACGAGCAAATTGAATACATAAATTTGAATACGACTGCTGTGCATGTATATGTATAAACTATACCAGCAGGAAATGGAGAAGAATGTGATCTTGGTTCGATACGTTCTTGTGCATATACAGTATAAGCTATGAACAAACGAATATCCGTGATGCGAAAGAGTTTAGATGGCGATCCACGATTCAGTGGTAATCGGAAAAAAGCCCAAGATTGGAAAATATAGGGTGTCGAGAAAGCGAAAGAAGAAAAACGTAAGACACGGCTCGTTGTTACCTCGCCGCATAGTCGAGATGAGGAAAAATTTCGAATCATCGAAACATGTTCGTTATCACGATGTTAAAGTTGGCACAACTTTAGCGCGATATAAAAGACGCGTGGGAAATAAGTGCAATGTATTCATTCACCGTGATCGTGAAATATTCACGATATAAGAAATGAACGGATCATAAAATATATTTGTTGTTCGATTTTCCTGGCAATAACATCTTTAATAACTGTAAAAAGATTGAATCATACATATCCGTAAAATAGATTTTGTTTCGTCAACTTCGTGAAGTTTCAGCTGATTGTTTTGAAATTTGCAAAATTTCGAGGTTACACGGTGTTTTAGCCATTGACAAGAGTAACCGTGGTTTTTTCCTTCGAAAAGGTTCGATTTGCGAGAAAATGCAGGCAAGCAAAAAGCAAATCGACCAATTCCTCGTCAGTGGTGACGGAGTTTAGAGGGGCGGACATATCGCGCCTTGAATCAGTGGTAAAAGACAGCGAAGGTCAGGCGTGAGGGTTAACGCCCACTTGATCGCGCTCTCCGAATATATATGTGTGCGTGTGTGTGTGTGTGTGTGTGTGTAAGGTAGATCCATCCATTCCGCAAACAACGGAATGTGAGGAGACGCTGTGCTTTGCCATGCATAAATTTACGTAATTCGCTCAGGCAATTCTCAGACCATATGACAATGCTACAAAGTTAAAAATAGGGTGCGAGTCGAAAAGTAGAACAGTTACGTAATGGAAGGGTTAAAATATCCAAGAATTTTCAACTACGTGAAGATGTAATTGATAGAAAAATCGACAAGTCAACATCTGGAATTAGAAATTTGAAAGTTAGAAAATTTAGAAAACCGAAAAACGAGTCTGTGTGCAGACTGAAATTTTCAAAGTATAAAATGTCAATACGTAAAATGTAGAAAGGTCGAAATATAATATGTATAAGGGTTGAAACATAAAAAGCCAAAAGAAAGAAAGTTGTCAGAATTTTCATATTCTTTCACACCTATTTTAACCCTATTTCAACCATTCAACGTGTCGGCTTTATAAACACTTTCAATCCTGAACGTTTGGATGTTTTTATTTTTAAAAATGATTTTGAATTGTCTATTAATGTCATGAAATTCAAAGTTTCACGAACATTATCAGCGTTTGGTTAAATTAGACCTGCACTTTATGACTATTTGATTACGTAGCCGTTTCACTTTCAGACCTCCAAACTAGCATTACAATAGAAAATCCGATTGAAAAGAAAAATGAGAAGAAAAAAACAATTTCCCACTCTAAAGATATCGTGCAAATTTTCTAAATCAAAAACCAAACATACGTTATTGTCGTCAGTGGTTCACGAACAGCTTGACGTATGATTAATCCCCAAGCCGCGATGATCCACTGTTATAGGTGCGCAACTGGATCAGCCATATTACGATGCATGAATTATACGCATAATCGGGTTGACGCGAGAGTGCAGAACACGTAGCTCGAGGGTGCCGCAACACCTTGTGCGGCACATAACGCCATTACTCACAAGAGGTGTAAGGCAATCCAGTAACGCGACGAGCTTGCAGGCACAACCAGCACCTTCGTCCCGGTCAAGATGATCAATTAAGTGAACACCGAACAACGTGTTCAGCAGGATAGTTGAGAGGAGCCGAAACATAGCGATTCACGACGTGAGCTTTTTGCAGAATGAAGAAAAACGAACACAAAGAGAGAGAGAAAAAGAAAAAAAAAAGGTTCCGATTGATTCAACCATTGATCAAAACACGGCCAAGGGATCATTTCTGCGAGGATTCTTTAGGACCTTGATGATGTTTGGAGGGAAGAAGGGGACGCCGTTTGTCGTGGGGTAGCAGATTTCGCATGGCGACTAGGTACCTGCCTGGAATATTTTGTCGAAAGTCTAAAAAGGACGGTATTACGCTCCTCTCGATCCCAAGGGAGTTTTGCTTCCAACGAAGCTTCATCCCGGGCAACACAAAGGTCCTGAATTTGGTCCTACAGAATCGGTGGAATTCAAAGGCTGAGGGTGGAAAGAGCGAAGGTACTGTGACCTTAGCGCCGGTTGGTCGATGGCTCGAAATAGACAGGGCCCCACGTCGAGGAGCATATCTGATACCAATTGGATTTATTTATAAATCCCCCCGTCGCGTCGTGCGCCGCGATAGGACATCGCGTCGGTCAACGGGTGCGGAAAAAGGGACCTTCCTTGCACAGTGTATTATCGTCCTGGCGGGATTTTATACGAACGTTCCGCGAAGAGCGTGCAAGGGGACCACATCCAGGCATCGACAATTTGGATGGAATTTTAAAGGATTCTGGACGAGATCCTGAATTACCATAATCGTAACAGATGCACGGAAACGATTACAACAGGCATAGTCGGTTGTCTAAAGTTTCTTATTTCTCCACAGCAGCTTGGATCGGTTAGAATTTTGACGGTTTAACGTGGATTGAACATCCTTGAGTATCGAAATGTATAAACTAATTTCCAAAATATGATGAAATGAAATTTTGTAGAATAAGTTCGAGCGATAAGACTGATCGAAATGGAAGGTTCCTATTTGATCCGACTCTACAAACATCCGCAATATTTTTTCCCCGCATACATATAACGTACCTATTACGTATATACTTTTACCTGTATAATGCAAGTGAGTACCTGATACACGCAAAGGCTTTTCAGGCCAGTCGGGTGGAAGCCACCCTCCCAACAAAAAAAAAAAAAAAAAACACAAAAATCAGTTCATTCCCATCTGGTCCGAAGGAAGTATTCCGATCCATTTTCATTCATTGCTAATGCAGAGAAGAGGCAGCGATATAGTTAGGGATCGTTTTCAAATTGGCCGGAAGCCCAATGGAACGTTGAATCAATAAAATTAGAGGTACGTCCAATGGCTGGGTATGTGGAGACATGCACACGCGGATATATAAACAGGGTGTACCGACACAAGAAGCCTAACCCATTTTGTACCCGGTAGGGTTGAACCTTCGAAAGCTTGGGCAAACGTCTGTACCTGTAGTGGAGTTCGTACGGTAAATACAATCTATGCGTAGGTACACTGAGAAAAACTTCATTTGTTACAGTAACTAGAAAAATTCAGTAAAACAAGTATCGTTAAAAAAACTGTTCGAATATTGTTGGAATTGCGAAAAACGAGGTACGCGTAAATATTTCTCTTGGTGTATAACCCCGTACGGAATCAGACAGCGAAAACACTCTGCAAACAACCCGGCTCGACATCGATACGACTCATTCTCGACCCTTGGCGCCCACCCGCTCCTTTGCATACCTTCGTTACACACACGTCGGCAACGTCTCCACGTGTCCGAGTAACTACTGTATGTTCCAAGACGCGTCTCAAGGACTCGGCACTTTGACCAACGACACTTTTGGTTCGTGATTGGATCGAACGGTTGGAAGGTGAATTAGGAGATGCCGTTGACAGGGAATCGACTGGGAGTTGGTGGATGATGGAAAAAATAGACAGCTGGGTCGAAGACTAAGGGATTTAGATTCGAAATCTCGAACCAATCGGACGAGTTTCACCGACATCGGTTCATCCGTTTTCAAGTTACTGTCAGGCAAAAAAGGAGAAAGATGATTTTTGGAAGATGACTCGAGAACAGCTGAAATCTAATAAGCATTAAAAATGAAAATCCGTTGGTTTTAATATCGGAAAAATTGATTACTCAGTGAAACGTCGATCTAAAAACGGTCGGAATTGATTCCTTGGACATAAAAGCGTAAAGATCTATTCCATTGATGAATCTACTCTTCATTCTCGAGTTGATTTCGCCAACTTCTCGATTCTGAATATCACAAAGAAGGCAAAATTTAAAAAACTCAATTTGGGCAGTGTGAAAAATTCACACCGAGGTACGACAATGAGTCGCTTAGGTCCCAAAGCGAATCGGAGTGAATACAAGCCCAGAAACCTGATGCGATATGCAATATAAAAGGGCTTTTTAACAAGCCCTACCACCCGACGCATACGTAACGTTACACCGGGACGTAAACTTAAACGCGTGGTGCTTATACATTATATATACATGTATATATATACGTTCCAGGAGTTGGGAGTAAGGGCAAAACGCCCCCGCACTGAACCAACAATAACCGGCCAATTTTACGCACAAGTTATTTTGTTCAAGTATTCCCGCGGTGAGCCGCAAACCCCAACAGCGATCCTTATGAGCATGGTCAGACAGTCGGAGTACAAAACAGTCTGTGTCTGCCCACGAGGTAAGCCAATATTGTTCCACCATCTCCGAGTTTAAGAAAAAAAAAAAAAAGTTTCTGGATAAAGTAGAATACTACATTCTATTCCGTGAATTATTATTGACTTTTTCTGATTCCGAAAGGAGAAGAGAAAAAGGAGAAAAAGAAAGAAAAAAAAAGGAAAGAACACAGTGTATAACTTGCAGTTTTATCCAGAAAAATACGGCGCAAATTCTTCCGATATAGATATACGGGATTCAGAAATTGGTGCTTGAATGAAGAAAAATTATTAGACGAAAGAAGGTAAAAAATTCTGATAAATAACCTCGAGGCGTAATTTATTACCGCACCCGAGGAAACCACATTTTCTCTCTCTCTCTCTCTCTCTCTCTCCCTCTCTCACTCACTTCCTCGTTCTCTGTAGTGAACCAAAAAAAAAAAAAAGAGTAAAAATAAAACATTAAGATTAAGATTTATTTTTCTCCACTTTCTTTTGATGCGATTATATCGTGTTTTGGATGCTATGTTTGCACGGATTAATTTCTGTTCGTTTGTAAAAATATCCAATTAACAGCTTATATCCGTTGTAAATAAATTATTTACACCAGTTTAATTATTACATTACTAAAGCTCGCAGGTATTATCAAGCATTATCAAATCTGTTCCGCGTTTCGATATCATGGAATAATAATAGCGTGTGAGAAAATCGATTCGCGCATACTTAATTTGAATTCACCGGATTATTAATAAATAAATAATTGAGGGTGAATTAATACCACGAAATTGCAAAGACCCCTGAAAACGAAACTGCGAATAATAAGCTTTGAAACGAGAATTGTAATAATTTTCGCGCAGAGTTAGCGCTGATTTTCCGACAAGAAATTCGCTCAGATTTGAGTTGTCCCAAGCGTGTCTGATATCCCCGTAAATCGATTTTTCATTCCCTCCCTCTGAACTCTCATGGCGTGGGTGTCACGTGCTGAGAATCCAGTTCTGCCATATTGCCTGCAGAGATAAAGAGAGAGAAAGAGAGAGTGAGAGAAAGAGAGAGAGGTGGAGGAAATCGTTCGACCGAGAAGCTCCGTGCTTTCGACTACTGGCGGTCCCTGGTGGTGAGTTAGCCAACGTTTTCGAGCTTTCTAGTAGCTTGCAAGCTCGGACGACGGCGCCATCTTTCAGAATGGCGTTTAACTATCTATTGATCAAATCCACGTGGCGGGAAATTCGATAACTTTTAACGTCGGCTTTAACTCGTGAGAAAGAAAAAATCAGGCTTCGACGATGGGGAAGATATTCTACGCTTTTCTTCTGGAATACGGTGAAGCTCGTACAACGAATTGAATCGTTAATTATTAACTGATTCCCCTCTTTTTTTTCTTAAACAACTGAATTCGAAACTAAGATGTTCAGATTTGATCTGTCGGCTCAGAGTACAGGTATTATGCTAATCCTATCACGATCTCATGAATTGATATCAATTCATAAGCCACAGGTGGCTCTCAGATTATCATACTTGATTTGGAAATTAAACCCAAAGTTCTGAAACGCGATTTCAAGAAACTTTGCTAAAATCGAACTTAGATGGCAACGGAATCGCAATGAACTGTAATTTTTTTTTTTTTTTTTATTGTGACAAATCGATATTTAACTAGTACGAATGTACGGCGATCAATCGGATCGATATCGTTGAGTAATGATAAATGATGACGTGTGACGTGTATATTGTATAATAAAGTGTGGGTAACTTACAAAGAAAATGGCCATGACGTGTCAAGTTCCTGAGACTGGATTTTCTCATGCTTTTCTGCATGTGGATTCTCAATTCCGTGGCAACTGTGAGGGAAAAAAGATAAACACAAATCAAACGTTAAATCGATCTAAATATCTCAACGACAATTAACGACCAATTCATCGGAAAATCGAACCAAGCTTATAATCGGAAATTTTTCTCTCGTGTTTAAATGAAAATTTTGCAAATAAACAGACCTCGTTTCATCAGCAAGAGGTATAAAAATGGATGAACAATTGCACGAGTATGTAAATAGAAAAAAAAAACGAGAAATGTTGTTTCATTGAGAAAAATGCGATGAAACTGTCGTTTAACGGTCGATCGGTTTACAGAACGATCAAGCGATTCGAGACAGAGACGGCGGCGAGAAAGCTCCGACGACGAGCCATAAATTATAAGTAGGTTTACAGACGGAAGTATTCGAAGAAGTAACGACTCGGTATCAAGAGGATATATATATATATAATATGCCGGGGATAGATGTATAGGGACAGGGAACAGAAGGGGGGGGGGGAGAATTTTACAGAAAATTAGATTTCTTAGGGAAGCTTATCGCTTGATTAATGTGCTTTTAATGGGACACGTCGCCGTATTCCTTCGCGGAATTTTCCACGCCTCTCTCGGGTTGTTACACAATGTATAATTTACCCTAGCGTGAAAGAATAAAGAAATATGTCTATAAATTATATCTCTTTGAGTATTCATTTTTTAATGTAAAATTTATTACACGAGGCGATCGATCACCGCGTTTAGTTCAACATAACTGTAACATGCTGCACAAGATTTTGTGGCAAGCTTCGTACACTGGCAATAATATCGCGCGAATCAAAGATGACTAATTAATCGATTCTTTGACAAAAAAAAATATGAACAATTTTTAGTATTCATCCCACTTTGAACGAGGTCTTCCCTCGAAAAGCTCGGAATGGACCCAGACAACTGGTATTCCTATCAAAACCCCTGAAAACCGTTTCAAACGTCATGCAACACGAGCTGTCACTTAAATCAACCGCATTCAGGAAAAAGTCCACGTTGTGTAAATTACGCGAATCGCCTCGAGAAGGTAAAATGATCATTTTCACCTCAAGTAACACTGTTTTCCAATTCCTTCTTCTCACCACGGCCATTAAATATGTAAATGTATATAAATATACATTTATACGCATATACATAAAATAATAATACCAATAATAGTAACAATAACATGTTACCACGATTACAATAATGGCGCAGAATTCCAACAAAGCGTGAACAAGACGTCGTTAATATCGTAAGCAAAGTTTACTCATTCATTATGATTCACTGACAAGAAATTGTTGTTATTCTTTTCCCTCCCCTCTTCGTTTTATTCATTTCTTTCGCCTTCTTCACGATTTACGCGAATCGATTATGTACAGTAATGATTTTCATTTCAATTCAACGAATAAGATGCACCTATTTTTAAAAGATAAATGGAACCGAGGATGAATAGTTTTACAGTAGGTATACTATGAGTGTTAAAAGATAGATAAAAGATTTTCACGTAACAAGGTAAGCTAACGAGAGAGAGAGAGAGAGAGAGAGAAAGAGAGATAGAGGGAGACAGGAATCGAGCTTTCCCTATGATTTTCACGAGTTCGCAGGAGGTCGAACATGACAAATACGATAATTGGGGTACAGCCCATTGAAGCGGGAGGAAAGGCATAGATGTGTGTATATATATATACACACACATATATACTATATATATATATAAGATCTTGCACCTGTAGGCGGCGGAGGAATATAATGCAGACATTATTCATGACATTATTCGCGAGTGAGACGACATAAGGAGTGCTTTGCATATTTTTGATATAGACTCTCACCAACACACTGACACAGGTCTAGGTGCAATATTCTTCACCACATTAATGATTCTCATTTTTTTTTAAATTATACAATTTATCCTCGATTTATATACAACGGGAGATCATTCAAGTGTTTCGTTTATATGAACTTCCGGTAGTGAATGGGGAAGAAAAATTCTCTTGGTGGTCATCGCAACGGTGAAATTGATAGCAAGCTGTCTTTGACTCACGTGACAATTCTCATTCCCAGATCAAATTTAGAGACTCGGTGCTAGATGTGTTATCATAATTTGATCCCTGACTTAATTTCTGTCAGCAATTCTTTATCTTCTTCGTCTTATGAAGCAATTTTCGCCGTGTCTGAAATCTAGGATGACGACGCTGGTTGATCCGTCAAGATCCACCGGCGTTTTCAGCGCAGAGCTAATCGTACAAGCTCTCAATGTGTAATATTGTATTTATACGAGACCGCGTTATGGGCCATCACGCATCCCGGGGTTCACCTGTGCCAGAGGCGTTCTTTTTTTCGTCACCATCGTTATCGTCGTCGTTGTCGTAGTATTATAAAGCCCCCAGGACCAAGGAACGTAAAACACGCGATACGTAAAAGTGTGTAAAAGGTGTACGCGAGGCAGCTGGTGTATCGAATCGTAGAAGTGATTTCGCTCCAATTCCCAAGCCGCGGAAGACGCGGGTGTTACCCTTTGTTCGGTAGCAAACTCACTCGCCCCGTTTACTAATCCGTACGAATATGTAGTGCAGCCAATATCGAATGTTATTTTTAAGTCTGCAGGAACGAAACCACGGAGTGTCAGACCGATTGTAAGATGTTGGTGCGCGAAATGGAGTCCAGACATGTACACTTGGGAACAATGAGTCTGAGACGACTAATTTTTTACACTAGACAGTTATGTTGGCAACACAGGAAAACCTACAGCGCCACACTCGGCCGAGCGCGAAACTAACTCAATCTCAACAAACATAACGTAACCCATGACCGTCGAATCTAACCTTAGAATACCGCGGGGATAATGAATTGTTGGATTGACACGTAATCTAAGGTTAGATTCGACGGTCATGGGTTACGTTATGTTTGTTGAGATTGAGTTAGTTTCGCTCTCGGCCGGGTGTGGCGCTGTAGGTTTCTCTGTGTTGCCAACATAACTGTGTAGTGTAAAAAATTAGCCGTCTCAGATTCATTGTCCCCAAGTGTACATAAATATACTTTCGTTCCGAAAAGCCGCAGCAGGTTCAGGAGAGCAGTCTGTGGAACACGGGAGAAGGCAGTCGGTAACCCGAACGGTTGTAATGAAATTGATTCGGATCAAACCGGACGGGCAGTGAACCGTGGACGACGCAAAATTGGGACTCGTGAGGCATGACCCGTGTCGATCGATGTCTAGGTACGAATATTAAACCTGTCCCCCGTAAGCCGGAGGAAGATTGATCCACGTTAAGTGAGGTCAGTTGCAAGACTCGCGTGTTTCTCGGATCTTACAATTAGTCACGGTTAGAAGCAGCTAGCTGGAATACTGAAATCGAGAGATATCAATCTTCCACAAGCCCCAATCGAGGAACACTCCTTTGGCCCGAAGGTCAGCGGGTTTTTCACTTCAAGAATCGACTTGCGAGGGGCTGCCTTTTCACTATCGAATCAAGCGGTGGTCGTTCGAACGGTTATTGGAATGGTACGTGTATATACATAAAAAAGATATATAAAACCGCATCATCTTCTATAAACAGAATGCCGCAAGTCATACGGCACGTGTAGCCTTCTCCTCGTTAAATTCGGAGCCTCCCGATGCGCGAGCATCTCTTGACTTGTGTTGGAAATAGTTTAGTGAAACAGCAGGAGCACGTCTCACACATTCCAATGCAGGCGAGAAGGGCTAGGCAAGTGGCGCCGGTGATGTGGAATCGCGTTATAAGTTATCAGATTCCAATGGCAGGATGAAACGGGCTGGATTGTAAGGGTAGGCAGATATGCGGTTGAGCCCAGAGGCTGAGGCTGAGGTCGAATAATCTCCGAGATCCTTTCAAGGCGGTGTACGTTGGTGGTGGAAGCCCCGCGAGGATCTGAAAAGCAAAAGAGCGACCCCTCGACAAAGAAGCGGCTGCATGCAGCATCGTAGCAGCAGCAGCATTAGCATCTAGGCGAATGAATATTCCGAGATAAATATCGAGAGGTAAAACTAGCGCGGTGGTGCAACGACGCCGCGCTGCACATACACACCCTGCCAACAAAAGATAATACCTGCAGCAGGTCTTTTAACACGGAGTCATGACACTGCAGCTGCATCTGCAGCAGAAGGTGTGACGAGCCAAGGGTGCCTCACCCCGGACGGTGCAGTTCGCTGCAATGATAAAGTGGAGTGAGTTGAGGAGAGGGAGAAGCACTCGATATGTGGGAGAAGGTCAAGCCTCCTTAACGCCAGACAATGAAGAACTCCTCGAGATTCAACGTATGGATCGTTCGGTGCGGCCAACCGATTCTGTGTCAGCAGCCGAGCTTCAGCCAGTCGAAGATTTTCACCCGTGAATAATGTACGGCACAGGTTATAAATTGTACCCAACGTATGACAGTTGCGATGTTGATCTCTCTTCATCTCGGCCACGGGCGGGTCAATCTCGCTTCGATGCTGCCGGTGTTTTAGACGTGCTTCAACATCGCGAGGATGGATGGATAGATAGATAGAATAGATCGGCGTAATTAACGAGATATTCCGTCTCCAATTACCGTTTCTCTGCACTACCTGCAACCGTGTACCGGTGGTGGATGAATTGTAAAAGTATTCAAAGCGCGGTTAGATCGTTCCGTTGTATGTTAACCGGGCGCGCACACAATCGAAGCTCAGCAACTGAACGAGCGCGTTGAGTGACCAAGACTTTAAACCGTTACGATGGATGTACCGCAGATACGGGCGTATGAAATTTACTGCCCTTCGACGCTTGCTCTTCCAACGTTTACTCTTACAGATATCTAACGTTACGCTTCACCGAGAGCAATTCCATCACGGGTAAATAGACGTCAAAGCACATACACGTACGATCAACGGTCGTCAAGGTGTGCCGAACACATCAATAGATTCTCGCCACTCGGTATAGCAAATAAATTCGTGCCAATATTATGACCGATTATACTGTTGTGATTTCGAACACATAAAACGATAGTTATAACAGCCCCTTTTGATTCTTTAAAACATTTGAACTTGAAGTTTAATGGACGATCGGAAAGACAGACACACATTGCGGGTGGGAAAATTAAAGACCATCATCAAGTTTGTTGGTGGCGAGGAATTGGTCGTTACGAAATGGAGCGTGCACCGAAGATTTCGAAACTTTGTGAATTGAAAGGACTTGAAGTCAAGTACCTTTGAGTGACTGCATGATTTCACGTGACTTTGAAAGAATTGAAGTGGATTCTCGCCGAGTTGAAGTCGTTGAAAGAAGTATAAGGTTGGCACCAGTGGGTTAAGTTAGGTGGTTGTATCTTGTACCAAGAACCATACGCATTCAACTGACGGCGACTAGGGTTGTTCGTCTATCACTAATTCCCAGGTCAACGACTGGTTACACATGTCACCGTTCCCGACTCCCCCTTATTTCTAGTGGCAATAGCTGACTAATATAGTTGGGTAAACAGTCCATCGGTCAGGAATATAATTCCTGATCCTTATCCATACCGACTAATGGTCAATTCACTCGGAAAGCAATTGCCGACTGCCTGCACCGAGAGTAAAAGAAAGAAACCGTAATAAAAACCCAACGGCAGAAACGAGGATGAATTCCGAGGAAACAGCGGCTCGCTCTTCAGCTGAGGTACCAACCACAGTTTATATTCACGTACATAAAAGCAGGATGCAGCGTGTCGGTGCAACTTTTCCTTCCTCCGCAGAACAGACGTGGGATGATTGTTAAGGTTGTAATCCGAGGCGTAACCGCAGAAACGGGATTTTGCGGCGAGTCCATACATTTTCGCGAAAATTATCATGCCGAGGCTGCTCAACTACCGACAGCATTACTTTCCGACCCACGCAGCTTTCTGTCTGCCCAGCGAAGTGCGTGAGAGCCAGCTCGCATAGCAGTCGTTGTACAACGTCGAAAAAGGGTCAAGTTGCTGGTCGAGCTTTACGGTATGAACGCTGGATGAAAAGGGACGCAGGAATTCCGCACGCTGCTTGACGAGCCTCTGCACTGCGAAAGCTCAAAGGCTTTTCCCAACCCTGCACATTGCTGGCCGGTCAAGTTGATCTACGCCGCCAATTGGGCTCGAAGTTCGTGACAACTGAACGGGATTCCATCAAGCGGTACTTCGGCTGGAGCTACGAACGATTCCGTACTTGCCGGAAGATTTTTGAGGATGGATGAAAAATGGCCGGAAGCAAAATGTGATTAAGCGTCGTTCAAAGGATGACTTGAACCGTTCTTCCCCACTTCTAACACAAGCCGCAAATCGCCGACGGCGATAAAGGGATGGATCTGACAGCGTGCAGGGCTTCACCGTTTTATTCATCTTCCAAAGTCTGCCTCTAATCTCCGAAGCGTCAACTCTCCCTGCAGCGTCACGGGTGCAAACAAAGTAAAAGCTCGGTGTCGTCAGGGTGAACCGATGAACGATGAACGTTTTGCACTTCGTGACAACCGCTTTTTCACCGAATAGGTGGAGGATACCTCTGGCTGTGAGAGCCGCGACGTGACGTCTTGTAAGTCCTTCGATGCTTGGTCTCTTGCACCTGAAGAGGGGAGAAAAACGCTTCGGACAGAGCCAATCTGAAGTAAGGAAATCTTCGCCTCACGTATCGGAGAAAGGAATACAACATATTCCTAAGACCTTGCAATGCTGCATCGTGGCGAAATTGATAAATGGGGGATCGATTATCGATAAGGGATTAATCGGAAAGGCGGTGAAATTGCTTTAGGAAGGTTTGCGGCACGGGATGCCTGTCTTAACAGGAAAGGGTGACGGCGGCGGTAGGGAGAAGCCGAAACGTTGAATTACACAAGCGCGTAACTAGACCGCACTGCAGGAGTGCTTCCAACTTTCAGGATATTAGGGTTAAGATATCGACCTCCACGCACGTAATAAAAATACACCCCAGAGCCCTTATTCCCGGCTTCCCGTGGCTTAGGCCGCGGTTAAGACCCTGGATTTTCGAACGACGAGAGGCGACTTCCGCCCAAGAAGCAAGTTTCGATCCTAAGAAACGTAGAATCTTTCGTTCTTTTTCTGTTATTCTTTTTTCACAAACAAATTTCACCCTCCAAGTCCCAACAGTGACTGGAAACCCTTTACCAGACTCAGGAGATTTCGTCTGACGGTTTGCACACCTATTCTTGTCCCCTTCGAGAAGTGCTTTTACTTTTTACATCCTCCGGATGTTCCCTAAAATGCATGTATTGCCGGGCATCGATTGGACGTTTCGCTTTTCAAGAATTGTCGTGTGATACGAGGGCGTTTTAACCTCGACGAAAGGAAACGTTTGAAAAGAGGAGGTGAGATAAACAAGGAAAGGCCACCCCGTTTTCCAGCCTGAACCGAGTTCTCTGATCGCCCCTTTATCGAGGTCGCCTCCTCGCTCGTTTATTTACATAAGCTTAAAGTCACGTATAGCATCAGCATACAGGTACAACGGTTCGCGGTTCTACAGGCTCGTGTTCAAACGGGATATTACCCGTCATTAAGAGGATTTCTAGTTTTATCAGCCACCGGTTAATGGGCGCAGAAAGGAGGGGGAAATGCTTCATCAACATTTCAGGTGGCGGAGATAACCAAAGCACACAACATTTTCCCACACATTGTATTAATAACGCAGTTTTGCAATCAAAAAACTGCACAGGTTTCTTTTTATACCGTTTCTTATAGATTTTCACTCACTGAAACCAGCGAAATATACTCAAAAAGTTTCATCACGTCAGGTTTTTTCGTAACATCGTGTTTGTAGTTTTCATTTAGAGTGTGACTCCCGTTTAATTCGAAATCTGGTATTCTATTCTTGATTCTAAAAATCCTGAGCAAAAGTGATTTCTTACTTCCATTTAATATTCATTGGAGTGAGACTCAAGAATAAGTACAAACAGGGAAACGGAAAATGGAAGTTATTTTTAGATTCAGCACACCCGAAATCATAATATTTATCAAAAACATCCCATGTAGCTGAAACAAAAATATTTTTTTGCAGACCTGTGTAATCCGAGAGTAATTATCTGAGATTGGGAAAAATGGTATGAGGAATTGAACTTGGGTAATTTCATGATTAATTTTCATTTTCTCCATGCCGAGGTCAACGTCTCCCTCACTCCAAAACCCTGAATTATACCGTGTTCCTCTTTTCCTTTATTTCATCTATTTTTGTTTTCACTTCCGCAGGGTCAGCCGCCCTCCGTGTCGTTCGACACGGTCGTCAAATTCGCAGTTACAATTCAATTTGTTGAGGCTAAACTCGAAGGGTGTGGAATAAAAAAAATTTATCGGGTATAGGTATATAATATCCGAGGCTCGTGATACACCCGTAGCTCGTTTATACGCGGTGCTTCCGTCGTTTATTGAAAAAAAAACAAAAAAAACGACAAAAAAAAAGAAAACACGCACCAACGAATTTCTCTTCATTTCCAGCCGACTAATGGCCGCGCTATTGTTCACGCTCGTGGTTCTCCAACACACGTTATATACACGCACGGACACGTATTACAATTTTGAATCGCGTCAAATAAATTCGTTTTTCAACTGTTTCAATGCGGTGTTGCAATGACTGCAGTGACACGGTTAATAAAACAAAATAAAAGCTGAATTGAAATGAGAAAGATAAATACAAAGTGTAACCAAGAGTTTCGAAAATACTGCGTTTCAAGGTATATTCGAAGATTCTGAAAAAGAAATTGACGATTATCAAAAACCCTTACAATTGTAACGCTTGGTTATAATTTGACAAACTAATGAAGTAGGCAGGGGGTGACTCGAATTCTACAGTGGGTTGGAAAGACGACACAAGACCTCGAAAATAACGATAAAACTTTTCGAATCTGGTTACGAAAGGGTGAAGAGGGAGGAAACTCGCGGGAGGAATATAAAGCGGGTTGGATTAATTGACGCGTCGTGAATTTTCGACGCTTCTCTAAACGGGTTAATCATGGATCTGTGTGACAAGCTTTGACGTGTGCGATTAGGGCACCGAGTATTCGGAGGGCTATTAGAAACAGCGTTTCTCGCTGGTGTTGCAACGAAGTCCCTACACGATTTGGGAGGTCCGACTTGCAAATGAACGCCCTTTGTCAAGGGTTAAGGCCGGGCACTGATCCTCGGATAAATTCGGACCTCGCCCATTTCTTCGCAAGAAAATAATCGTCATATCCTTCCGAACGAAGCTGACATCCGAAATTGGAACGATCAAAGGCTGAAGAGAACGATCGTTTCACTCGTATTTTAGAACCCCGAGTACTCGGTGTACCAATGCCATTTGGCTTCGAATCTTTGGTCTAAACAACAGTAAATTCTATTTTCAAACACGAGATATTAATTTTTAGTATTAACGAGTTTCTGGGAATTTATAGAAATATTACCGAAAATTCTGTTTTTCCCGTTATCTTTTTTTTTTTTTTTTTTAAGAACATGAAAGCACTTGGAGCAATTTCACTTTGAAAGCTTTATTATTCATGATTTCAATAACATTTTAAAATTTTATCATTGAAATTAATTTTTGTTGAAACTATAAATGACAAAGCCCTCAAACTCAATTGTTCTACGTATTTTCATTTTCTTTAAAATAAGAAAATGAAAAATGAAACTGAAAAAAAAAACTCCTACAAATAGGTATGATTTTAGACCGTCCAAGTGACGAATAAGGGAGAAGGGAAAAATGATCAGGAACCGCAATCTACTCTCACGCTCTCTGGAGGACGTTAATTTCGGTCGAAAGAGGAAAATCGCTTCCACCGTAGAGAGTTGAGAAAATCTCGACTGGTCAGAGCTGGAGCGAAGCGGAAGAGACGCGGAGCCTGAAGAATCCGGTTGAATAATTTACCGAGTTTTCAAGTGCCGTTTCAATTTTTAGGTCGGCGAGTAAATTTTAACGGATTTTCACCGCAAGCTCCGATCCGTGCGCGTATACGATATCATATATACGTATATTAAATGGTTTTACACCCCGTTCCGTAGCAATTCCGCGTTATCTCCAAGCTTTGTGCTTCGAGAGAAGAGCTTCCATTGCATGCATACATATTACATTATTACATACACCTATAACGTATTGCGTATGTTGCCGCGGAACGAGAGATATGTAAATGGAAGGTGAGTTAGGCTCGACTTTTCCACAGAAGTAGGTACACGATTCTTTAAACTAATCAATGATCAACGGTGCGAGAATCGATTTTTATTTTCTCCTCTACGAAGATATGCTCCCTTCGTTTTTTTTTTTTTCAGAGAGCCTCCTTCGCGCGTTCAAAGTTTCAAAGCTCCGATTGGCAGGTTATCCGAAAGCGAGTGATCGCGGGGTTCGGTATTGAATTTTTTACGTCCAAGGGCTCCCAGCGCTCCTGAACGATGCTATTGGCTCTTATGCCTGTACGCAGAGGGCCTGCTGCCGTAAATAATTAATACAAGAGCTTGTTAACTGATACGAAAAGCAGCTGTCGGCGCGTTTGCCAAGGACCCCGCATTCGCGAGAGTAAATCACTCGCGAATTAATCAACCAAATGTATACGGAATTTCCGATAACTGGACCTTTATTTCAAGTTTATTATATTTTTTTGTTACTTCTCCATTTTTTCCGAGAGGCTCGTTCGGAGGTCGCAACTTTTATTTTTTTTTATTTATATCCTGCAAGATTATCAATTTCAATTTATGATCGTACAACGAACAAAATAAGAAAATGATTTCCCATTGACATTATTTTCGCCGTCTCATTGTTTCCGTTACTTTTTGGAGTTTGCGCGATTTTTAAAAACAGATCGCGCGTTGCGAGCTGAATAATCGTTTAAGCCTGCGTTAAAAAATTTGTCAAGTTTTACGTAAATTCAAGTGACAACAGGTTAAAAATCGACGCAATTTCCAAATCTGAATGAAGAAAAATGGTCCCAAAAATACGAAGACGCTTCAAATGATACTTGATATTATTTAAACGTGAAAAACATACCTGTGTGTATAACATATCAGCGACATAATTTTTCACGAACAAAATTATAACGCTGCGTTTCCGAGCCGCAGTTTCCGTCCTCAACCTCGTCAGAATTGTTGGAAATTAATTAAAACACTTCGGTCTGTTTTCCTGCACACTGCACTTAAATCCCGGAAATTTACGACGGTGGTTTTTGTACCGAAGCCGTAGATGCATAGGCAATACGAAAATGTCTACATTCGCATATGTTATGTTGCGTACAGAGTTTTTCCCTTCGTGTTCGAAGAGTGAGAAAATATTGATGAAAAATCTGCTGAATAATTAATCGAACGATCACGGTGCGTCAATAATTCCTTCACCACTTTCGAACATTTTCTACCCGCACCAGATTCATTCGAAATTGTGAATTTACAACTTGCGCGTGTATTACAGATACGCGATAAATAAATAATCGTTACGAATGAGAAAAATCTTGCACCGATCTCGACTGCATCACGGTTTGCCACTCGAGTTATTCGGTTCTTGCACCGTCAGCCTTTGCCGCGAGTTTCTGCAGCGGTGGATAGATTGAATCAGAGCGAAAACTTTCGGCCGGTTGAAGATAACAAGTCGAGCTTTCGTGGCGTTATGCGGCTAAAGATTGTACATCTGACACTACGAACGAATGCCTCGCCGAGTGGAGGGTGCAATAATTAAAACGCGAAGGTTCCGAAAACCTCGGAGCTTTACGATCACCGGAAAACTTGATATGTAATAGAATTCGGAAGTGTACAAGCGAAGGTAAAATGAAGTTTTATTTTGAGTTTAAAAGAGTAATGAAAAAAATAATTGTACTATATTTGCTTTTCGACGAACAGCGTACGAATCGGGAATAAAAAAGCAAATATTGTTTCTACAATTTCGTTGTGTCAGAAAAATTTAGTACCTTTAGGTGAATGGATTCTTGACAAGTTAGACAAAGACGAAAATAATCCATTTGCATCTTTTAATGAGTCGGATGAAAGTTGGAGAGCACGAATTACGAAAAAATCTACCGTCTAATAATGTAAGACAATCTTGATTGATGACCTTTTTACTGCACAAGAATAATTTTATCATCAGAAACTGACCGTTTTTCGTGATTGTCGGATACCCGGTATAATCAAGACCGTGCAAAGCTGCTTCCAGCGAAAAAAAAGTTACCGAAACGAGTCGAAAAATATCACTGGTCCACAGAAAGAGATTGCGTTTTTTTTTCTCCTTCTTATTGTTATGTATAATCATAATAGATTTGATTCTCTCAAATTGAAATATGGTAATAAAAAATATGTACCACGTATACCTTTCACGTAATGGTTTTTTTTTTTTAAACGACACACTATTTTTGCTTACAAATTATAAGACACTAATGATAGCAGCGATATTTATAAACAAAAAGTTATAAAGTTAAACAGTTTAAGCATCGTAAATCGTCAGAAAATCTATCTACTAGTATAATTCAAGTCATTTTGTAGCTTTCTTTCATTTCATATCATCGGTCGGAGTTTCACGGTGAATCTCATCTCTTTCTAATTCCTCCTTTTCTATTTCTCCCTCGAATTCTCTTTCTATCAATTTGAACTGGTTTTGTATACGTATACTTATACTGTTTAAATAAATTAGAGTAGTGTAAATGCAAAAGAAAAAAAAAAATGAATCGTATCAGGCAATACATACGCGATAGCAAAAAATGGAAAGCAGATACAGATTCGGTACAATGAAACCGTTCATATCTGTAATGTGTATATTTTCTTTCTTTTTTTTTTTCGAAGGAGTATTTCTTTGCAAACCTGTGTATTCTCCGCGGCGTTAATGAATCACCGGATGTGACCGATCGACAAAACGACGGTTTAATGCCAGTGTTTAGTCAGACAAGAATCTTACTGTTCGTTACTGCCTAGGTGCGAAAACCAGAATTCCAAAGTAATCTTTTCTCTGGCCGCAAAGCTACGTGACTCTTTTATTCGAAGGATGGTAACGTTCGTTCTCAGCTTATACAGACTCGTCAAATCTGTCACTCTGGAACCGGAGTGAAAATTGCTAAAGCACAATGAACGGATGTAGAATTGGTTTGCATGTGGCGCCTGCTAACGACGTGTG
Source organism: Neodiprion lecontei (assembly GCF_021901455.1). Lineage (NCBI taxonomy): Eukaryota > Metazoa > Arthropoda > Insecta > Hymenoptera > Diprionidae > Neodiprion > Neodiprion lecontei. The sequence continues at coordinate 37,240,713 of NC_060260.1, read as the reverse complement.
CTTTGACTTCTTTTTTTCTCTTTCTCTTTCTCTTTCCCTTTCTCGCTTTGTCGTCAGTTATTATAATACTATACGTGAAACAAAAGACGACCGGAAAGCATTTATCTTTAAAGCGTCTGCAACTGAACAAAGTAGAAAAGAAGTTTCTTTGCCATTGGGATACGGCTTTGCGAGGCTCTTAATAAGCACATCTTTCCTCAGACAGGCCTGAGGTATTCTTTTCCCAACGTTTACCCCCACCCCCCCTTAATTTTCTTTCCTCACTCTCTCTCTCTCTCTCTCTCTCGCTCTACATGTATACCTTCTCCTTGATATTTTCCTGATTCTCATCAGAGCTTTCGAGAAATTAAGATTACAAACTTTCGCCTCTTTCTCTCTAATCCCTTGACTATTTCTCTTTCTCAAAACGTTCTCCTCAGATCCGATATTTTTACCCCAACTCGAGAAGTTTCAAGCCTTCGTATAAAAGTATATCTGGCCAATCTCCGAAGCCAAAGTTCCAATCAATTTTGTATTCTATTTATTCCGTTCTCGTCCTTCTCCCCCTTCTTCGCATTTCAACCTGCAGGTTACTTTCGTCACTCGATCCCGGTGAATATCTCTACCTACCCTCGGTTCTCATTCAATCGAAACTTTACCCACAGAAGCGATAAGTAATACACGTGAGAAAAGAACGTAATTGGTGTATGAAAATCGTTGCGAAACGATTTTCGCGCACGTGCGTCGCAGCTCACGCCGTGTGTACAATACGAGTATGTTACAGGAACCCTCCTCCGTTCCCTGGGATTCCCGAAATCACGGTTATTCCAGTCGAATAAATGTTGTTAGAGGCAGACCCGCCCGTGCCTTAAGACGTCTACACGCATACGTCTATCTATATATCTGCATGGCGAGGAATTTCTATTCCTACCCCGTGTTTGAACCGAAATTAAGACCTTCAAGCTCTGAGCTAGGCTGAAAATAATCCTCGCCGGTCTATTATGCCCGACTTACACCTACGTACACCACGAGAAGCGGGTGGTTAGTTAGTTTTTTCAAAGGATTAAGAAACTTCCCTCGTGTATAATCCTTCTTTTTTTCTTTTTCTTTCTTTCTTTTTTTTTTTTTATTTCCTTCTTCCACCTTTTCATCTTCCTCGCCGCCGCGTCGTCCGGCATGAAGCAATCGTCTCGCGATCTCTGTTATGAGGAAAAATAAGAAGAAGAAAAATAATAAAGGATCTCCATTGCAGCAGCTCTCTGCAAGCTCTCTGCAAATAGATTTTCCCCTGAAATCTTTACTTGAAAATTCCGACGTTTCATTCCGGTTAATTGAGTCCCCGTTCTCTTTAATCAGCATTCATGATAAGGAATAAGGTCTCTCGCGATATAGCGTCTCGAATTTTCCATGAAAAATTGCACACCTCCAGAGGAGAAAAAGAGCGTAACCGTAATCGAACTATTCCCGTTTTTACCGCGGTGAAACCGTGTCGTGGCATGGATAAAATGACGCGCAGTCCAGTTACTCGGCAAAAAATATCGCCAGACATCAATAAAAGGATCAAATATTTTTTCCGTATTCTGTTTATTTTTATTTTTTTTTTTTTGTTTCGTTTTTTTCTTTTTTATTTTCTGCACCGCAGATTTCTGAGTCGAGCCAGAAGCGACGTTTCGGGCCAAACGATGCCTCCGAGGTTTATTTCTGTTATTTTTTTTTTTTTCTCCCCTCTCCGTCTCTCGCGCGATAACCCCGAGTGCAAGAATATGAGCATTTTGCAGTTTCCACGAGTGCAGCACAAAGAGGCTCTTGTCTCAAGTATGCGGACTGTCACTGCTTTTGCTGCTTTTGCTGCTGCTACTGCAGTGGCGACAACTAGTCAAGCCTCTGACTAATACCAGGAACGGTTGGGCGAGGTTTACCTGCCCGGAGGGCTGCGCTCCAGCAGCGATAAAATACGGGGAAGATGGGACGAGAGGAGAGGCAGCCACGCGCGCTTTTATCCCTACCAAATTTCAACCTGTCACGAACGAATGGGACGTTTCATTTTTTACCCCGAAGAACAACCGTCGCACTTCAAACGCTCCGTGTGATTTTCATTTTTTATAACATTCTCCTTGTCGTCGTTTTGCCAAACTCTATGCTCGATTCGGGCCATTGGAATAACGCACCACGATTAACACTGTTTAGGAAAATTTTCGATTATTGATTTTCATTCGCAGCCAGTTTACCGGTATTCATATTCTTCAGGTACAGCACTCGTGTTCTCAGTTGTGAACATTGCCCAGGCCGATCGGATACATCGTATTTATAGATGTACGTGATGTATCTTGAACGGAGTCTTGCAGTAAGAGACGGGTGTAAAATCCGTCGATGCCAATTTTATGGCTCTGAACCGTATCCCCTGTAAATTAGATTACAGTCGCCTGCTCACGCATAACGTGCATTCCGTGACGTTATCCTACCTTACCGGCTGTAGGTAACGTAATTTTTCATTTTTACCGCCTGAGAAAGATCGAGGGAAACACTGCCGTTTGCGTTAGTGAAAATCTGATTGATACTCGAAAGTCACGCAAGCTCGGAACGAGAAATCAGGACTTGCGATATCGAGAGGCGACGATAGTTCGACGCAAATCCAAACGCCCCATATTCGCTCCTTTACGTATCCATTATACAGTCGACTAGGTAAATGGGTATAGCATAATACGGGGCGCCTCGCATCAGAAATTCTCTCGTCTAGACGGATATGTGTACGTAACACAAGTTAAAGAGATGACTTCCGTTGCCAGTCGGTTTTATGGCCGGCACGATACACGGACCATAGCGTGAAGATGGACGCAAGGCGTAAACACGGCAACACCGTTGGATGGAAACGGGGTTGCAATAACTGTATTAAAGGGAGAAACTCTGAGCGACATCACTCGAAAAATGGATAACGAGTAAAGATATTGAACGGTCCGGAATTCTCGTCCGACGCTGAGTCGTGTTGTGTACAAGAAAACTTGGTTGCATGTGAACGGAGAGACAAATCCCTCCTTGTTAAATTCATCGATTTATATATTATTCGCCCGCTTTGTTTCTCCCATTATTTTTTTTTTTTTTTTACTTCTTCTATCTGGTATATTCTCGTTCGACCTCGACTTTCCCCTTTTCTCGCTCCAAATCTTCACGGTCGCCACTCGACTTAACGAATTCTTTGAACACCGACGTTGAAGAGGCAGCAGCAGCGGCAGCAGCAGCAGCAGCAATGAGAAAGGAAGATGAAGAAGAATGCAGATCGGTGAAAAAGACAAGCACCGGCGGTAATAGTAGTATGAAACAAAAAGAAGAAGGAGAAAACTGAGAAAGAGAGACTGTGAAATAGCTGAATCAAACCGACGTACTCGCTCGTTAGCAGGAATCGATGAAGCTACGAAACGGTCGACCAAGTATTGCATTCCAGATGAATACATACCTATAACCTTTCCAGCATAACGAGAAGGATATTGGTATGATTAAGGATCTCGACACTGCCTAGCACAACGAAGAGTGAAAAAATAATAAAAAAAAAAAATTGACGAGAAAAAAATCTACGCGGATGTGTTTTTTGCCATTTTTTTTTTTTTTTTCCTCTTTCGTTCGTTCGTTTGTACCTCGACTCTTGAACGGTTTAATCAGACCCTCGAAGGCCTCGACTAATACAAGAGGGAACGGGGTACCAGAATGAAGAGAGCGAGGGTGAAGAGGAGGAAAAATTACGGCCCGGCAGGGGTGCCGATGCGACTCACGGCGTTGCGGGAATACGGCGGCATTAATGGGGCATGTTCGCCTTAAAAGGAGTTATTTTTGGACATCGCATCCCACCGCTGGCACCAGAGTTTCCCGACTCTTGACTCTTGACTGAATAATTCGTGCGTTATACACTTCGGGATTACACTGTATCTGAGTATAAAGCGAGGATGAAAAGACGAGTTGTTTTATTGGAAAATCCACGTCGAGGCTCATCGGATTCATGTTTTTCGGGAGTAGGAGTAAAGATTCGTTTTTGAAGCGTTGGAGCAGCCGGGTAATTCATTTTGATTCAGGTGCCGAGCGATGGCGCGAACAGTTCGCAATTAATCGCGATCAATTGGTTTAATTTGAAAATGATTAAGCTTGAAATTGTTTCGAGTGATGCTCTGCAATCTCTCTGTATCTCTCTCTTAAAAACTTGTTGAACACCCCCGTTACGGGCGTACGTTTCTTTTTTGTTTTGGTTCATTTATTTTTTGCTCCTCTGTACCTGTTCACCTTCTCTTATTTCACTGTAGCAAATAAACATTTTGTCCAAAACAAGAGTGAACCAAGTTGGAGGGAAACTCGGTGGTATTTACCAGGTGTTTGAACAACACAGGATTATACAGAGCCAGCGTAACAGACTCCTTTGTCCCTTGGATCAATACTCTACAAGATGAAAAATTCAAGTTTTTGAAAACGAAAACCACCGAGTACAATTTTTGAGTAGGCAGAAGAGTTTTATTTCCAACATTGAGAATGCAAATTTATCCTTTGTTGGAATTGAGAAAAAAATGTATAAAAATATATATATATGTATATGAATAAAGTAAATTCACGTGTAATTTTCGATGAAACTTTGAACCTGTAGACACACTTGAGAAAACAATATCTTCCAAAATGAAAAACTTTTTTTCAGACCGAAACCTACATTTCTTTCCCCTGATTTTAAAAATTTTTACCCTCTGTTCTCGTTTGCTTCGCTCGTTTTCTAATATCTGCCCAAAGCTTTTCAGGGTAAAAAAAAAAAAATAAAAAAATAATGAAAAAAGCGAGAAGTGAGGGGGGAAAAAACAATTATACGCACGGTTAACGTCTGGATAACGTCGAACTGAAAAATTATTTTACAGCCAGATCTACCGCAGCGACTGCCACGTGATTCGAATAGCACATCCATTATCAGCGATGGAGTCTGCTACCACGGAGGAAGAGACGCCTCCGGGACGGGGTTTAGCCACCCTTCAATACTGCGCAAAGTATTTCACAGCACAGGTATGAAAAATATTCAATTTCTCGACTAGAAAATGAATCAAATAAACGAATTTAAATTCATTCGGGAGGAAAGTTTTGTGAAAAATTAAACACTGAAAGGTTTTTTCTAAGCTGCGATGTGTCAGGCCGTGTAGTTTTTATCTGCAAACATCTATATCGCTCCGTAGCCAATTGCGCGTACTTTTAAGGTTTGACGATCGATTGGTTGTGAGACGAAAAAAGCCCGAGGAGAATAGACGAGGTTTGATATATGCAGCGGTGTCAAAACCCGCGTCTCGCCGGTGGCAAGTCGAATAGAAACGTTTCGACGTCTAGCCGAGGATGATACGATTGTATTTGTCGACCTGACGGAGTGGTCTTGGTTTCTGAAACGTGACGTCATATCTCCCCCGCGAGATTCGGTGAAATTATACGTATGAAAAAGAAATTCAACCTATATTCGACTATACACGATGCAGTATTGAACGATTGGCAAGATGCCATTACGGTAAACTCACCTTGATTGAATAAAAACTCCTTCGATTTCCTTTTTCCTCGTCGTGCGTGTTACGGATAGGTTGTATATGAATCTAGCTCAGCTGACAAGTATAATGGATAAATATTCTATGAAACATACAGGTATTTATACACTGCACGATGCCTACGAATATTGAAAAACATGTATAACGTAATACAGCAATTCAGAGAATTTTCTCGTCACAATTGCGATGAAAATTGTGCAGCGATAATATCATTATCATACTATCGTAAAATTGAAAACAGATGATAAATTGGAAAGATGCAAAGCGACGATGTGTTGAGTAAAATGGAAAGTAAATTTCAAAAAAATTATAATATACCACGTGAAATAAGAACGAAACATGCAAAACGTGAGGTAGAAAGGGAATATTATAGTAATGTTCGTAATACGAGCAGTAAAGATTGAAGAAATGTAGAGTCTACCTAATTAATCGATGCAAGTACAATGTTAGAACGATGAACTGCTAAGATAAGTAATCAGCGAGTCGTTGATTGCAAAGTTTCGTGTTAGAGACTGAAGAACTTCGGAGATTGCGTAGAACCAATTTTCATAGCGGGAGGAGAAAACAAACATCATCCTAAGAAGGCAACTGTAGAAAATATGTTCCGATGTTATTTCTCTCCTCTATTTTTGCCTCAGCCTACGTTTTATCAGAGGAACGCGACTCCTTTTTTCCCCGGTAGCGTTTACCGTTGCAAGTTATTTCTTTCGCGTTGTTTTTTTTTTCTTCTTCTTGTTTTTTGTTTCGTTCAATATTCCAACCCCTCGGCGAAATTATGGATCAGTTACTCATATAAGGTGTTGTTTTTCTGCCTGATTTATATTATTGTTTTCATTTCGTTTCGTTTTTTGTTTTTTTCCTCTACTTTTTTGCTTTTCAATTTTTTGCTATTGACTTATCGAAGAAACGGGTTCGACATATTCTTCAAATATTCAATACGGTTCGTACCACGGTAATTTCTTGATACACACAGTGCTTTGGTGCGGTATAGTGCAGATGTTACGATCAATTAAAATACGAAAGATGAAATATTTGAAATTGCGACATATGTATAGTCGAAATACCGTGAGAAAAAATAGCGATGATTATTTTAAAAAGTACAAAATATAAGTGAAATGGAATTACAAGTGACGGTGATATTGTTATTAGAGATGATAAAGGTAGAGTGAATAATAATAATAAATAAGAGAGAGAGAGAGAGAGCAAGAGAAAATTGATGAGGCGTAATAAGAAAATTTAACAATACAAGTATAAAACGGGCAAAGTATAAGAGAAGTATAGAAAAATAGACAAAGAGAGGTAATGTACTTGAGCCCTACTGCTTTTAGTCGGCATTGATGATCGCCCGGTCGCCTCAACATTAGTCCAATTCCTACCAACACAACAACATGAAACAATAATTACCATTTGTCTCTTACACAACACATACCAACATTTGAATTATGTGAAAATAGTTTAAATTCACTTTCACCCTTTATATCGTCTTCACATCGTCATTTCGTTAAATTTGTCACCTCAAAATTACCATACGAAGCTCAACACACACAGTTGCATCGCTGCCGATACATAAAGAGCTATTTCAATGAATACGTCACGGATACTCCGTAATTGCGATTCGCTACGATTGGATGAATTTTCTTTTTATATATCCGAGTACTTACTCCCGGAGTTTTCGTAACGTTGAATAAAATAATAATAACGCAGGTTACAACGATACTCATCCAGCGCAACGAATAAATTACAGTGTGTATGTATGCACGGGTACTCTTGTACACGAAACTATAATATGTGTATAGCCACAATTTACGTTATTTACGTAACATAAGCCAAGCTCGAAGGATGATGCTAAAAAAGTAGAATCCCCTTTTATGGATTCCAGAAAGGTTTGGTTTGCCAATGCCACGCATGCGGCTTGTTTGCGTATTTCATTCGGACCGCCGAATCGAAAAATTTTACCCAGCATTATTCTGAACTCTGGTGAGTTCAAAGCCTCCCCCTGACGTTTCACAATCGGAAACGTTAAGACCGGTAGTCACCTGTTTACAGTACAACATCCAAAGTCTTTCTCTTTCCAAAGTTCCTCGTTGAATCCTGACCCGAATAAAAAATTCACCGTGTCAAAACTGGGATAACAGAAGTTTGACAACGAACGAATGTGCGGTTTGGATATTAATGGTTAACGGGGTAGTGGAAGGAAAGAAAGAAAAAAAAAAACGAAAAATTAACGGAATTTTTTCTAAAATAGAACAACGCAGCGGCGTTCATAGGAATCCAATAACGTGGTTGCCGCATGACCGTCGATGACCTCTATAGGTAGCCCATCGACGAGGAGTAGTTGGTCGGTATTAAAGCCCGGGCGTATATCTGCAGAATTTAATATAATATGTAACGCGGAATTTGAGTGGACTGCAGTTCTCGTATCGCCGGCGGTTAGGGGTATGGGTTGGATGGCTGAGTGGATAGAGAGAATGCGAGACGTACGAAAGAGGGAGTGTGAAGTGTGCCGGGTGAGGGTTGAGGGGTGGACTGTGACTGGTACGTAATATTATATTACAGAGTTTTGAGGGTACTCGATGACTGCGAGCCGGTTACCAGGCTTGCAGATATGGCCGAGATACTGCCGAGTCTTCGATGCGCCTTGTAGGTTCCGATCCCGAAACCGCCCCCGCCGAGACTCGAGAGGAGAGTCCTCTCGAAAAACGGCAACGGGAGTCCCACCTATCTACAGCGAACGACTCGGGGCCAAAGAGATCTGGGTCGTTGATTTTAATCTGCTCAAGGGACGTCGAGCCGTTCGGCAAAAATCATCCCACCGCTGTCACCAGATATTCGATTTTCACGGTCCAAAGTGCCCGTTTAAAGGCGGGCTGGTTTTGCCGTTTTCTCATTTTTTTACACCCCACTCTCTCTCTCTCTCTCTCTCTCCCTCTCTATTTCTTTCTCTCTCGTTTGCCGCAGTCTCTTCAATTAAGTATCATCTGTGTTCGCACAGTGTAAGGTAATCAAGAGGCACGGTAGGCACCTGCGTCATCTTATATACCTATCCTACCAGCCGCTTACCAAGAGGCTTATTATCTAATTCCATCGCTATATAACTGCGCGATTTATACGTACGTACGTACGTACACATACTGTGTATAACAATAAAATAATCCCGGTTTTAACGGCAAGGATAACTCACGGACTGAGCGTATAAATGGCCAAGCAAGATGTGTAACATCGCCACCAAGATATTTTCACAAAACTTTAACCCCAAATCGAACGAGGAAATTTCCGAAATTAATTTTATCTCCGAATGCCCACTTTTTCAGGGTTTCTATGCGTTTTCGAATGCTGTTTCTGGCCTTTAAGCAAAAAACCGAAACACCGCGTCTACTATTTACGGTAATGCGCTGCTGATCCAAGGATCCATCCGTTTCCACGTCTTGGATTTCACGCCGTTTTATTACTCTCGAAGCCTCTAAATGTTACAGTGCATTCTTTTTTTGGAAAGCAAATGCACGGCCGGCACATGGCACCGTATGAATGGTTCAACGTGACCGAAGCACTCGACGCACTTGACGCACTACTCGAGTTCAACTAGCTCGAAAGCCACACACGCACACAAGTGAACAATGATCCATCGTCCCGTATGGTTTCGCCTTCCGTTCGACGTGAGAACGCAATTATCGACGGGCTTGATGTTACACATCCGTTGATCTGACTTCCCTTTTGCCGCTAGGAATGCTATGAAAATTTTATTCGCTCAAGTCTGCGTCTGGTGTTTATCTTTATACCATCGTGACCATTGTGACTATTAAACAACTAACTTCCCAACGCATGAAATAAACCGATTTCAAGCATCAGCGTGCTCGTTTCTAACCGTTTTCATAGACATTTTGGAACATCTGTTCAAGCTTTTCGAGCTCTCGTTTTGGTTGCACACCGAGCTATAGCAATTCATGCAAATTAACCAAATTCACGGACGGTAATCGATCGATAACGACACACCGCACTCTGAAACAATTCTCCATGAAAGTTGAAAAACTTTCCAAACGTTGCGTCTGCTTCATTCGTTTATCAATTCGAATAGAATAACTTATAGAAAAGGCGTAGTTCGAAAGAGAGAAAAAAAATCGAAGCCTGTGGAACCAAAGATAATTTAATGGTTACCAGGAGTCTATCAAATAACAAATTACACGTAAAAAAGACACGTGCATATATGGGTTGTAATTGCCTCATTAGTTTACACAAATTCATAATATAAGCTGCAGACCTCGTATACCTAAAGTGGAAACGTTTATGCTTTTTACTCGCGGTTGAACTGAGATCGAGTTAAGCCGGCTTGAATTACCACTTGGAATGGACGCGCAAGAGAAACGAAGCAGGCTCCCGAGGTGCAATATAATGGCTGCTGGTGCCCTACACGGTTCCCTTTTAGTATTTCAAGTGTTTAACTTGTGTGTACCACACAGTGTCTGCGGTAGAAGCGGCTGTAGATACACGAAGATATACAGATATATATATACCCTGACAATAACTCATATCCCCCTGAACTCCAAAGTCACGAGATCAATTTTAAACGAAGACTGTGTGCAGCCGTATGTTGTACGTATGGACGAGTCACCTCTGTTCCCCATTTCACAGTATGGGTACGTCAAATTTCCTGCGAATGGCACGAATTAATCTTCCGTGAACAAGAAATCCTGACCAGCATTATTACCGAGTTACATACCTACGAACGTTCACATCGCCACAAGTTTGCCACCGAAGGATCCCTAATTTTCTTTCGCCAACAAAAAGAGAATTAAAAACAACTCGTCGCTGGTATGACAAGAGAAAAAAATTACACCGTACAAAAAACCCTCACGGTTTGACCCAGAAACAGAATTCGAGCAAAACACGTAATGCGACTGTTTGAACTTTAAAACTTAGTCAAGGGGATCTCTGCGAGTAAACTCTGACAAATTGGTGGGGAGAATGCAGTTAGGCTGCGATTATTTTATGAAAAGCATAATCTGCTAGACTGACAAAGAAGAAAAGTTGGCAATGTGATGTGTTTCCAACCTGGTTTCAGTTTGTACTTATCACCTCGATTGACGGGTAATCGAAAGAATCATGATACTTGGAAGTGTGTGGAACTTTTGCAGATAAACTGAAGAAAGGCTTGTCTCATTCCGTTCTATCCGATTTCACATCACGGAGTAACTTTCACGCGTATGATCCGTGATACACGTGTACAGACCAAGGGGTGCGATACGTCATTGCCAAGTCGGCAGTAGGGGCGGTTCGTAGGGTCGTACCGGAAATTGATAACGTGCACGTTTCGGCACTATATACGCTCTTCCGGAACAACTTAAAGATAGCTCATTCACGCACCGGGTTCGAGCTCAAAGCACCACTGCAGAAACTCAAGGAGAGAGATGTAGATAGCGAAAGAGGGAGGGAAGAGAAAAAGAGGGAAAGGGCGCTCGAATGAGGAGAGGAATACAATATGGGTCACTTATCGATTGGGGCTCATGCTGGACTCTGTAATGTCTGCGGCATGCACGATACATCGCGGCGTGTGGGTACAGCCTGATCCGATTGTTGCGAAGATATTATCGCTGCGCAGAAACAAGCCAGCTAACCGTACCGGCTGCATCTGCTGGTCCGGCCGAAAGCAACTCTCTCGAACTCTGAGCAACTCAATAAACTCCGTGTAGGTGCTGCATGCAGTCCGCTAGAAATCCACTCCGATAACTCTGGACTGTACGGGTGTGAGGTCTGGGTCCACAGATCCCAGATTGCAGCAGCCACGCGGTACGGATCTAAAGTGCCTTGATGGATATGCTCGTCCCTTTGACTTGAGACGAGAGATTCGGCGAGCGAGGCATTTGCGACATGGTTGAAGACCTCGTCAGGACCCGAGCGTCTCATCTTCTCCCCTCAGAAATCAACGACTCTTGTCTTCCGAGTAGTAAGAGAAGGGCGCTCTTACTACTCCAACAAAGAGAGATTCGGAACGACACAAGTTCCAAATCCCAGCAGGTTTGACCACCCGTCGCATGCCTACCTCGAGGGTTCGAAGAAAGGGAATTTCGAAGTCGAAAGATCTCAATGACGCTTTTCCGTTTTTGTTTTCGACCCCTCTCGCCTTGTACACTCTCGTTTCTTACACACTCGTCTCGTGAAAATCTCACCGCGCACGAGGACGTTGCAGGTATATGGAACTTGAAACGCGATGATCAAGTCAACATTGAACTCTGGGCGGTATTATAATTTGCTTAAAAGCATCTTCTCGAACCATTTCGACCGTGGTTCCGATATTTCCGAGGGGAAATTTTTACCGCCACCAACGAACCAGTCGTCCCAGATATTATTCCACGTGCATGTTATAGGGCAAAGATAACTACGCCTGAGCTTTTCCCACGGGCAATGCTTTCGTTCCCTCCGTCACCTAGGATTCCCTCACTGCCGTGCAGGATTTAAATACGGTTTATGTCAATGACTTGAATGAAGTTCCACGAATACAGACCAAAGTCACCTGCTCTCTGGATCTTGCTTTTGATCATATAATAAGAATTAAACTCTAATAGAAATTGGAAACATTGAAAAAAAGACACTATCATTCACTTGCGTCTATGGCATCTCTTTTACAGTCAAATCCTTTTACAAGATCAAGTGATGTTCCAAAGATCAACTCAAGGTTCACATTCTGAGACTCTTCTCGATTTCACACGAGGTTGAAGTTAGTAACGTGAGGTACTTTAACGATGCATGCTCAGAAAAATCGTTACTTCGCACCATTAGGATTGTCTGAAATTCAGCTAGTGAATCATAACAAAGAAAACATGTTCATAACTTGAAAAGTCAACTCCTTTAAAGTCGTTCTAAAATTGTACAACGATTTATTCCATGATGTTTCGTTACGTTGACGTTACTAACTTGAGTCTCGTGTTTTCACTAAGTTTGAACGAATTTGTACTTGATTTTCAGAAGACTCTAGATTTGATACATCAGATTTCCTCATAACTACAGATATTGTTGTTCGATGGTCGAATACCACGATAATTTATGCGAAGTTATACTTCAAATCAATCTTTCACCGCTAAGCAAATACTGAAGGTGAACAGCTGTCTCTACTCGAATTAACCGTTCACGGTATTATGCGGCGTATATTTTCACCGTGTAATTGCGTAATCGTCAAATGAAGTGGAAAAAACGGAAAAACAGAAGTGAGATGATTCAGCCGGTCTCGAGGAGGTTCTCGTTCAGGCCTGAGAAGCAGCAAAGCGTTTTTAATCCTCGTTTCATTTTTCATTGAAAATATTTACCGCTATCAACGGTATGAATGTGCCGGGTTATAATACATCGCGAAGTCGTGCTACGTAGAAAGGTTCTCAAAATTCTCCACTTGGAATTTCGAGTCGAGGGTTAAAGTGAATGAAGGTGAATCAAAGTAGGCCAAGTGTGACTGAATTAACGAGGAAAAACACGAACCTTTCAGAAAATCTTCATCATAGTGTAGTCTTAGCTTCTGCAAGAATCAGAGTTCCATTTAATGTCTTCGAGCACGTGAAAATGTAGTCATGACACAACATAGACGGCCATTTTTTCCAAAATGTTTTTTCTTCATCGAGGCATGATAAAAGCAAAAGAAAATGATTCTCCGCGACTTGAAAATTGGCATTATTCATATATTCATAAACCTCTTCATCCTGTGGCAGTAGTTGCCTCTTTATCTACTAATACTCCCAACAAGAAAACCGAACAATAATTAGTAGCTGTCCTTGAAGCTACTATTGCTATCATCGTTTCTGTGATATCGACCAAGTAAAAAACCGACGAAAATCAATACCGAGCTTTTTTCATACCCATTGATCCTTAACACTCAGGCTGCAGGATATCTCGACAGGAGAAAAAAGTTCTGAGAGGCTGGTGCCTCAATCGAATGGTCGTTAGCCCATTCGATTAACACGATGAAAGGGTCGGGACTCACACCTGATCAGAGTTAATTTTATCGAACTTTTTCTCAGGTTTGTCGTTGAAAAAACTTCTCCTTGTTTCAGTCGTGTGTAAAAAATGTGGCGAGAGTACCTGGATAAATTACCTAATTCAAAAATTTTCTTTTCCCCAACTTTTTTCAAGTATATTCCAAATGCACGAAAGCATATTTGACTCGAGCAAATCCTTCTTCTCAAGATTCTCGATTCCAAATAACTAATCATTCCGACTTCTCGTTAACGACTGATGAATGTTCACAATTCCGGACTCACGAAAAGAATCCTACTCTGCACACAACGCTCAAAAGCCAAGCCACCGAGAAGCTGAGTTAACGACAAGTAATCCCAAAGTTTTGGGCTTGAACTGTTCTAAGGAGAAGTTGACCCGAGACATCGGTCTCGTTACTCCCGTTGAAACGTAGTAGCTCAGAGGCATGTAATATCCATCAAAAAGACGGGATGTCCGTTTCCGTGTTGCCTAACGAGCTAACCGCTGTATGAGATGCTTTGCACACCAAGTTGAACCGGCACATTGGCCAGTCGATGCCAGCCGCTGGATGCACCGTTGTCAGGGAAAGTGCTGTGCAGAAGAATTTCCTCCTTGCGTTACCCGGCTGGTGAACGGAAAGAGTTTTCAGAAAAGGTATGCTGTACGAGAAGAGAAAACACCGAGAAGAACGCCCAAGTCTAAGCGGACAATACCTGGAGGGCGCAGTCAAGCATCAAGCATCGAGCATGTAAAGATGGGTGTGTGTGCGTGTGTATGTTTGTGTATGCATGTGCGCATGTGGGATATACAAAACCGCTGACAATGATAAAAGCCGCATCAAAGAGGCCTTCCTTTTCAATGGACGCCTCTAAACAAACGGAGGGTGCGGGCCAAAGCGAGCGAGCGAGCGAGGCGAAGCGAGGCAAGGGTGAAACTGTTGCGATGAAACCACCACGGGTAGCAAAGAGCAAACAGGAAAGGGGGGCGGAAGATTCGGCAACAAAGAGCGTCGCGTTGGTGCATCGTGCGAAAAATAGTTCCTTTTCTCAACGAGCCATCCGACTCTTGACTTTTCACTCTTCTGCAACTTCGGGCAGCCGCAAGTCTCCGAATATAAGAGAACTGGGTGAACAAGCGGATGAGTTGCTTCTGACCTTTGCTTCGTCGAACACCTTCGAACGGATACGATGTCGGGTCTCAAAGAGCTTCCGACTTATCTTCGGGTGCACAGACGCCTGGTAACAAGCGAGAGACTGCGAGACCTGCTCAATGCCCGTTGATCTTAATGCATCTTATATGCAGTTTGAACCTTTGAAGCTTTCGGTGCGGAAATTTGCTTTTACCTACTTCGAGTGAAGTACACGGTTCAATACGTTAGTATGTTAGTTAGTACTCAGGAGGTGTAGGTTTCAGAACAAACCACCGAAGAGCTAATTGTTGGATTTTCAACGCCGTGCGGTTGTCGTTGCGAAGTGTTCACCTCGAGCCGATTGTCACAAAAGGAGTTTCAGGTCACGTCCGCGAATATGAGAACGACGTGCCAAATGCTAGCTAAGTAGGGTATATCTGGCACATTTCTCTGTAATACGGCATCACCTTTAACCGGAATTCGGTTCAGTTTCCGAATTCAAAACGGCGCCGTTTCGTCAGGCTATAAGTGTAAATGAGCACGCGATAATTACGTTCATGATTGTCTCGAGGATGTAGCCAAGTAGAGGGAAACGTTCCAGCTGACGGTAAGTGTTGATTAACGTATAAAACCAAAGATCAATTGAAACAACGCTGTTGCTCGGGATTAAATACCGCGTACGGTACTTTACCAGACGTACCAACACCTCGAGGAACGTCCAATAAAAGCTTCGAACGGGCTTCCATACCTGGCCGAGTTCCGGGTGGAGGGTGTAGGAGGCGAAACGAATAGAGGCCGACGTAATAGCTGACTGAGAAGATAAACTGAAGTACAATTATTGGGAATGACGGAGGGGCAGATGAAATACACGGTATTGTTCGGTGGAAAATCGATCGATAATTTTAGCTGTCGGGGTCGACGTGCTGCGGATACAGGGGGTCGTGTTCAGTCGATAAACCGTCTCTTTTAACGTGAAAAACAACGTTCAGGAAACTACCGGATATGAACATTTCAACGCTGACGACGGCTCTCTGGACCCCAAGTGTTACTTTACGCAAGCTTCGCTAATCCTGGTAATATCCAAACGTAACTAATGGACGATAATGGGAATTCTCTTCGTGTTTCAGCAAGATTCACTTTCAGACGACGCAGTTTGTAATTCTGACATTCGGTACAGTTCGCATAAAGCGGCATGAATATTCTAGTTAGAATAGTTAGTCGAGTCGAGTGGCAATTCGACCGTTACTATAGCGGCTGAAAAAGCAATCATGAATCAAATTACACTTTCAAACTTTCCGTCATTCGACCTCCCCATTATTCAAGCAAATAATATCAAACCCGTTCGTTTCTTTCTCTTGGTCGTCGAGTTTAAGGCTTGAATTTATGCGTGTCAATTTTCCCCGCGTGGAATGAAGCTGTCTGAATAGGTGCGACGGTGCTAACGTGGGAAGTGAAAATATGACGGGAGGAGAGATGAAAAGGTACTTGATGCGGCAACGCGAGTTGGGCAACAAAATGAAGGCGTATCGCGTGCAGTTTAAGCGGCAGCCGCCTAGCCGTGTGGGAAGACGTCATCTGGTAAATTTAAGATTAAGACGCCTAGTTCCCTCACAAACGGAGCAGCTTTAACTCTCCCCGGCCAACAACAAGATTTACCCACTTGGTGCTCGCGTCGTTTCTTCTCCTCGTCGACACTAACTAGCACGCCGTTTTATACCTAGCAACCAACCCTATAATCCACCGGACTTAACCACTGTTCGCAGTATCGCTGCAACGGGGGTAGAAAAAAATCGCGCAATCGAGTGGTCCGGAATGTGGACCAGTACTGATCCGAGAAATTCACGAAATCCACCCCGGAGACCCGCAGCGACGACCCACATTCGTATTACTTGGCAATATTTTCAGGCTATTACCGTTTCACCGATTCCATCCGAATCGAATCATCTATCTCGGAGAAAAACCTGCGGTTAGTCACTCTCGTGTCGTAATTTTTAAACATACGCTGCCCGAGTGCCGTGCATTTTTTGAATCCCGGACGGTAGAATTTTGAATCAAACGTACAACGGGCAAGTTTTATTGATCGCAACGAAGTGGCGAGATGCCACTTCAATGCGAAGTAAATTTATACCGTATGCAAGCTGATGTTGTTGCTCAGAGTTGAGAGTCCGCTTTATCGGTGCAGGTCTTAGGGGACGTAATACGTGAGACATAATAACAGCTAGGTGGTACCGGATATCCGGTATAACGACGGGTGAATAAACTCTGGAACTCAAACTATTCAGGTAACTAATAAACCCTCGGGGAAAGGATATCTCGAGTGTAGGGTTATAGTCCTAGTCTTTGTCGATGTGGAAGGAAAATACCCTGGTGGTAGTCAGGAATTCCGCTGGGACGTTGCAGGAACAACATTCGTTCCTGCGCTACGGAACCACATGCGTGCAAACATCCACTAGCAGATGATGCGTTTGCGTCATTCGAATAACGTGTTTATAGTATCCAAGCCACGTCACTGACGTACAAAGTATCATTTTAACATGCATATCGTATGGCAAAATATTGTAACATAACAAAGTGATGTTTTTCAGTGTACCTAGTTGAATCGTTTTTATTTCAAATTTTTAATAAAATTCCCTGAATCCTTTTCCTGACTATTTACAGTAGCTTGATAATTTTCCTGACGCCTACCAGTCCTAGGAATGAATAAATCGAAACAAAGGTTTGACGAACGGGTCAGAATTGTTCGAACAATTGTAAATTATTATCCATAAATTAAAAAAAAAAAAAAAAAAACTGTGAACAGAAAAAGAGAAACGAATAAATAAAACCTGCGGAAAGTTGAGGCCTCCTGATCCGTGTCACCCAATAAACATCGCGATCGTTGAAAGTACTGAAAAAGTTTGAATCAAGTATTTCCCAAGGATTTGGAAGTTACGACCGGTGTGTCAAGTTCCGAGCAGCTTCTCAACAGTAACGACGCTTCTCCTTTATACTGCAGTTTTCTTTGCACCGCTGCACGTACACAACGCACGTATTTCCAGCAGCCACCTTATAAATACAGCTTACGTTAGTATATCCATCTAACCCTCTGCATTGGTATGTATGATCTATCTATATGTACGTACATCGTGAAATACATTAAATGAAGTTACGTAAAGAGAAGCGACTGCGAGTTATCGCGCGACCTCGAGAGCCATGCACCAGCGAATAGAGGTTCGTGTCTTTTTTTTTTCCAAGAGTACAAAACATAAAAAAAAAAAAAAGAAGAAGGAGAAGAGAAAGAGGAAAATCCGGCGACGTAAAAATTTTTTTATACCTATTTTCTTCTTCCTCTCCATTCTCGTTGAATAAAGTGACTGATCCCTGCTTTTCAGCAGCCCGGTAACGCGCTTCTTCGATTTTCTTTCTCATGGATATGGGATGAAATTTTTGCTGGTACCGAAATTTTTTTTTTTTTTTTTTTCAACATTGTTTTTTTCTTTTCTTTTCTTTAGACACAAGTCTACCTTCACCTTTATAGATGTGCTTGAACGCTTATAACCAGTCGTCAAAGGTATACAGTTTGGTGAAAAATTTTCTAAATAATAAAACAAAAAATTATTCATCCAAGGTGAACTGTACTACGGTAATATTTGGGCGTGTAATTTTAACGATGAAAGAAGTTTAAATTATCACAATCTACCTAATTTTTATGAAAATTTTGTTTTTTGTTTTCTCAGTTTGAATTCATTATTATTTTCACTTTTTTCTGTACACTGGTTTTCAATGAATCACTCAGCTTGACTAACTCAACTTTCACTTTATCAATTTTGTATCATCAAATTTCCGTTTTCATGCAATTTTCGAACGACTCTACTACTGTTTTCCACATTCACGCGAGCTGTTTGACCAGTGCAAGATATTATTTTATTACTGGTCGAGCAAAAGCATCAAACACATTCAACGAAAGAAAAAAGAATGAAACAAAAGAGAAAGGAAAACGATCGAACCAAGGAAGAGATCGTTTTTAAATCGTTAACATCCTCGTTCTCTTTGCTCCGGACAATTAGCTGAAATAAAGAGAAACAAGAAAATCGTGTACTGGAACGACGAGATAATTTAAAAACATTAAGATATTAGAATCTGCGAGAAATATGCATATTGCGATTATAAAAAAAAATTGCAAAAACCTGTCAGGATATTGTGATCTGTATACGTTATAGGTAGAAAAAAATTCTTTTTCGCACGGCGAGATTCTGCGCGGTTAGAAAAAACATCATAACAGATCCCAATAACGGGGTCGCGTTGCGCGAAAACGGGGAGAAAAACAGCTCGGGGCGGCTTTCCTCGAAACGCGATGAAGTTCAGTTATAGGTTTCTACACTGGCCATTCGCTGCCGTCCTAGATCTCACGTCAGTTTCTTTCCTCCTTTTTTTTTTCGCTCACCAGATAGACAGCGAGAACAATAAATATTCCCTTCAATATTTTCTCGCGCCTCACCCTCCGTTTTTACCTTTATTAATAACACGGTTCTGCACACCCGATATTTTTTATGAGAAAGGTGATTATAGTGATTGTGTATCAAACACCTTGCCGAAAGTGATCAAACGATCTGCAAAATCTCAATTCTTCGTAATATGATATCAGCGATGAACGAACTTTGTTAATTGTTCAATTTGGCGGAGCGCGATTATTAGTTTCGATTTGAAATCTTAGTAAACTGCACTCTGATAATAGCAATGCTAGTTTGAAAAAGAATTTCATTGCTAGGAAAAAAGGGATGAAAAAGTATCAATATTTATATCGATTTCATCGGAACAGTGTTTGCAGAAATTACGCTAATGAGAGAAAACTTTCAAGGGTCAGGAATTTTGTATTTTTCTGTGACTATCGCCAGTTGTTGCAGATTATGGTCTATCGATAATCAAATGAAGAAATTCATCCAACAAAAAGAATCGTAAAACCTTTTAGAAAGTGTAAATTACGGTGCGAACGAATTTGTATTTTTGATTTCGATCAACGAACTCGGAAACCGATCACCTTAATTTGAATGTTAAACTGTAAAATAAATACCTTGTCCAGATGCATAATAATTGCACTGTAATACTTGTGATAATTCCAAACTGATTGAACGAATGACGAGAATCGTAATCACGTGTGTGGAATCATGAGAAATTAAAACATCGCCTCGCTGGGAATTTCCCACATCATCATCTGCAAACTCGGGTTATATTTTGTTAACAAGATTGTCGATATAGAAATTTGCCAAGAGTTTTGTGAAATGGAATCAATATACCTCGTTACTGAGTATCAAAAAAAAAAAAAAATGCTTGTCAACTTTCGTAACACGATACGATTGAACAAACGACTGGAAAATCAAAAAATGCGAGTCAACATCGCCCTGAAAAGCGAAACCTCACAGTTTTTATTCCCAACATTATTTATCACCGCATTTTTAGCTAAACATTGTAAAACCAGTGGATATATCCATAAAAATTATACATTACTTCTTGAAAATTTGATTATTCCGGCTGAGAATTATCGGCACGTCCTCGTCAATAGTGAAAAAGAAATATCTGCGTGGGAGTTTTGAATAAAATTGATTTTAAAAAAAAGAAGAAGCAAAAGAATAAGGAGTAAAAGAAGACGGTCCGTAAATGAAGGAACGTTTGATTTCAGTGACTGCTGCAGTGCGCAGAGGCAGGCTGCGGTGATTTTTCTTTGTTACGGATAGTCAATCAACGTCGACGAGGCCGGGGAGGTTTTATATTCAAAGCTGGAGTGAAGAATTAACTGATTGTGAGGGAAAGGAGAGTAAATAAAGCCGAATGGCGGAGAGAAAACGTTGAGGAAAACGAGTGGCAAAGAAACCGCAGGGTGTAATTAACATTTACGAAAAATCTCTTTCATCTTCGAAAACTTCCCAAGGATAATATTCTTTACCTCGAGTCAAATTTTCCAAAAATCTCGGCGAGATGAGTCCGATAGAGAGAGAAAAAAAAAAAAAAAAAATGCGAAAAAAATAAAATGAGCCAAAAGTTACGGATAAGATTCTGAAAATTCTCAACCACCCTCCGAGAAGACAGGTCGATATTTCTTCCAACGACTTGATGCACCTTTTGGCTAATCGTAAGGTATTTTCATTCCCGAGAGGTTAAATCCCGCTCACCTAACTTATATGCACACAACTATACTTGTACATACGTATATGTACGTATATGTATACCTATATTATTTTACCGGGAGGTAAATTGGACAGCTCCGAACACTTCACACCTCACTGTTTCACGTATCGAACAGCGCGATTCGTTTCCAATTTACTGCATAATGCGCCTGATACGATGTATATCTGTACAAGTATCTAACGTATATTTTCTATAATAAATGAAAACATATGCGTTTTGAAGTAACGCGAGGAATTTCTATAAAATCAACAAGGAGACGAGTCGTTTCATGAGAATGTTTTTAAAATTTATCATAATTTTAATTGTGTTTTTGAGTTGTCCCTTCTCTCCGGAGGAAAGAACCTTTCCATTAAACTCAACTCGATTGATTCGACGTTCGTGTATTATCATTTTTCGATTAAAAAGGTTCAAGCACAAGATCGAACCATTCTAATAGATGTACAACAATTTCGAAGCGATAGGCACAGGCTTTTGTAAACGTTTTCTACCTTCCAGCTGTTTCTAGTTTTTTATCGTCGATGAGATCTTGTTAGCTTACGATTATAATGACTCGACAAATACTCAACGCACGATAATCTCCTAATAATACGAATGAAAAAGCTCAGTTTTTGGCGAACCAGCCTCCGTGTGGTCAAGGTTAAGAGTGAAGAAATAGAATAATTGATTGTATAAATGGAAGGACTGTAGGTAACGGCTTGATGCAAGGGAAAAGGTAACTCGGAGGGGTGATAAAATGAAATTGTATGTAATATAATAAACCAAGTTGAATGGAGAGGAAGAAAAATAAGGAGAAGAAAGAAACAGGGGAGGTAAAAAAGAGTCAGGATAGAATATATCTGTGTATGTATACACGGATAGAGTATATACAATTCTCCACGTAATTAGGAAGGTCCCTTAGCTCTGCCAGCAGGGAAACCCAACGTTCCGAAATTCACGCCCCAAGTCACGGCCTAAAATACCAGTGTACAAGGCGCCACCTTCTATTCTGAAATATCATCCCTTGACACGCGGTCTTATGGTTATCTATATACTGGAAACAGCGATGGGTATAAGAAACGCATCACATTTAAAGAACTCGCGACTGAAAACCAAGCAACGTAGAGTGATCGAAAACCTCGCACACGTGTGGGAAAAATTTTAGATTCTGTTCGTCGAATCGATGTATTTTTAGCGAAGGATACAAATTTTTTTTTTTTTTTTTTATAGAAACGAATTTCTGTTTTCTTTGGTTGACTCTTGAGCACTTCGAAAAGTGAATGAAGATAAATCGATTATCGTGTCTGGAACAAGAAATAAAATCGCCTCGATATTCTCCATCGGACGAATTATACCGACAAAATTATATCGTGTATTTCATAGCTAATGAAATCCAACCTCAAGTTTTCAAATTTTTGTCAAATTAACAAATTTCGTACAGTGCACATTTTGGACGGTATACGAATGGCAGAAATTTTCGTTTCTCGTAACTGGAAATCGAGAATCCGAAAGGCGGTGTATGTGAAGAAAAAAGGAAGAAATAAAATCTAAATCCAACGTTCAAAAGATCGCGTAACGTTTTTAACCATCGCTGGAGATAAAAGAGACTCGCCATTTTTCTCTTCGGAGGTCTTCGGTCCGAAGGCACGTTGTATTAATATGGGGATCTCATTAATATTCACCCTTAGCCGCGATCCGTTTCTGAGCCTTAGGACCTAAGGTGCTAAAGATCGAGATCCTAGGAAGAATTAGTGGGCGGTAGGGTGAAAGGCGCCGGCCGCTGCCCTTGAGGAAAATTGAAAAGCTGGGGAAAAAGGGTAAGCTCGAACAACGCAACAGTAACATCGAACACGGCGAATTACGCCATGGGTAAAATTTCTCCCGCGAAAATAGAAGAGAAGAAATTGAAACAAACGGCTTTAGACGTGAAGATATGACGGTTATTTTTATATTCAATCGCTATAACGGATCTACCGTTACAAATTTTGGAAGTCTGACCTTGGGTTCGCGATTAGCGACCACAAAAAAACCCAAAGGTACTAATTTTCATTCTAATCCATTCATCCATTCTCAAGACGTCATTTGATTTTACAGAATTTTGTTATCCAAATAGTTGAAAAAGTGGTGAACTGATCGAAGCTAAAATCTAATTAGTTCTGAGTTTGGAAAAACCGCGTCGATTGATACAAAAATCATTGAAATCCGGTAACTCGTTCTCGAGATATCGTCGGACAATAGAATTGATCACATGCCTACATACGTGCATACATTCTCTAGATCTTGAAACGTCAACTTCTCATTTCGGGGTGATTACAGTGACTTACGTTTTTGTCTGAGAACAGAGTTAAAAAATAAAATGAAATGGAATAAAACAATGTTTAAAAAAAATAAATAAATGTTGAGATCGATAGAGAGAGAGAGAGAGAGAGAGAGAGAGAGATATAGCTTTGGAGCTCGGACCGCGTTGCAATCAAAATGAAATATCGGCTTGCATATGTGGCACCGCATCGGTCGACTGAATCTACTATCACGGGTCATAATTTTAAACTTTCCTGGACGAGAATGTTATTCGGTGTGGGTTTGTTCAAGGACATCAAAAACCAATGAAAATTCATTTAGGATCGAGATTCTTAACCGTCGGAGATGATTGTACACATTGCTTTACAGAAACGCAATTGAGAGGAATAAATCGTTGTTACAGTTGATATCGAAAATAGAAAGCAAGAAAAACACGCGTCGTCGCATTAATTTGCAATTTATTCGGTAATCGAGCATGCAGCGCGCATTACGTGATTGAAAAAAAAATAAAATAAAAAATCTCAGACCATAAAAAAAACCAGTTTTCATCACTTTTTTTTTTTTTAGTTCGTTTTTCTTCCTTTGCTATATCAACGAAGCGAATACACTCCGATTAGAAATATAAAAATATTTTAAGCAAGATTGTGATCCAGTTTTTCTTTCACACAGGGTTGCCACAACTTTTTTGGAAAAAAATTCCATGACACTTCCAGGTTTTCCAACACCTAAACCCTATATTTCTCCCTCACATTTTCTCAGTTCCAGTAAGTTACTGAAACCTAAATCGTTCAGCTCATTAACTCTGTATTCGCGGCAAATTCAATTCGAACCGAAGAAAAATATAATGTAAAAAAAAAAAAAGTCAGCCTAAGCTAATTTGTTTTCTCGACGAATAAAAGGTAAACTCGTTACCTCAAAAAATAATTTCTAATACCCACGATAGAAAACTGATATTTCACAGTTTTTTCCACGACCAAATTAAAAATCTCCCGACATTTCATTCAACACAATTTCGCGCCTATATTTATGCAGTAAAATTGTTTTTCTCCAACGCGTTGCAAACATTAGTATAAAAAATGAAAGCACGTGCTTATTCGTGATTCAATGACTAAAAAATACAGCTGCGCAAACTGCGGTAGAGTAAAAAAATCAGCGATAATGATAATGATGATCATGATGATGATGATGATGATGATGATGATGATGATGATGATGATGATGATGATGATGGCAAGGACAAGTACGATAATAATAATAGGAGGCAAGCCGCGTTGTCTTATCATTGCGAACACGTGCAGCACTGCCTGACAGATCGGGTTGCGTTCGGTTGGAATATGAAGGAAAGGAGAGACTGCGTGCAGCGAAGGTAAAGTCGCGTGCGTGAAGTCGTTAAATTAATATGAACGGGGGGGGGGGGGGGGGGGGGGGGGGGGGGGGGGGGGGGCGAGTTGTAGATTCGCGGTTAAATACGCATTATGACAATTACAAATTAGTAATCACAGCTCGACGCCGGCACTCGCCACACGACGAGTCGTTCGTCAAAAGGTTGTGAAAAAATTGAAAACATAGAAAAACGACGAGGGAAGTAAAAGTCTTGACCGTTTTAAGGAGAAATCGTAGTTTTGGAACAGTTCGTTTTTTCGGTGTTGCTTCAGGATTGATTCATGTTTTCCGAATTTAAATTCATCGATGTTGTTGTAAAAAGTAATTACAGTGACTTTTTATTCGGTCTTTCATTACCCTGATGTTACTATTTTAAATCTTGTAAATTACTAAGCTTGGCGAGAAGTAAAACAGCTTTGTACGAACCTCGAGATTTGCGAATCTGAGAAACAATGATGAACTTTCGGCATGAAGCCGTTGTCAATTCGAAGCCACCATTTTGGAAGCGATGGTTTATTTCACCTTATTTCTCCCTCGTTCGATTATCTGGAGATGCGTGGTATTTAAAGGAAAACGAGTGCTTTGATTTCAAAAAAATACAGAAATCAATATTGAAGATAATAAAAGCTTCGTCTTCTATTTCACCACGGTTGCGTTTATATCTGTATAATATATCGATAATATCGCGGAAATTTCGGAATTGCTTTTGGTTTTTTAAACAACACCGAGAAAGAAGAAAATTAAACGGTCGAAATGATGAAAAAAAAAAAAGAAAAAAAAATGGTAATTTCGTATTCCGTAGAAGAACGAACTTGCGTTTCAAACTTTACAAGCTCTCGCGATGTTCGCCGCGAGAAGCGTGAATTAACGAGCTTTGTGCGATCCAAGATAAAATACATATAGTATACATATATAATACACATACGCATGTAAGAAGAAGAGGAAGAATAGGAAGAAAAGGTGCAATTTCGAAGCGCCAAACTCTTAGTCGAGGGATAGTAATTGAATTTTTGTCTGAACGAAATAAGCAGCACGACTCCCGTTGTTCAGTCTTTTTGGAAATCTAATTGTAACTGATTCGGATTCGGCCGGATATTTCAACATTATAATTACAGAGCGAGAAAATTACGCGTTTCACAAAATGAAGAAAAAATCAGAGTTAAACGAATCACGCTTTCAAAGAAGAACAAAACCATTATTGGTCAAAGACTCTCATTTTTAATAGAACCTTTTATTCTATACGGAATTATTCATATTTACGAACAACTTGAGCGATATTTGTACTACATTAATCGATATCGACCAAATTTATTAGAATTAAATTCATTGTCGACAACAGTTGGTGAAAATTTTAGAACAAAATTAATTGCATTTAAGAAAATATAGCTAACAGATTGTTTGTAAATATGCATCAAAGAATTTTTTCAATTTTTCATCAAAACTCTATAAGAATAAAATCGTTGCCAGAATTAAGTGGATCTGACCACCCTTGCCGTAAAAACAATTCCTTCATAAATTTTTAATATTTTCGAATGTGAATTAATCGGTTTCGCGGTAACTTTGGTCACACCCCTTAATTTAATAATCGTTTTGACAATATTGGACGATAGCCGTTCTCTATATTTTACTATACCATATTTTATTTTATACTATATTTTATTCAAGTCACTCGCACGCGTTTACTACATTATGCTCTGTCAATCTTCGCTCAAAAGTAAAACTTTTTGTACAGTTTTTTTTCCTTCTTCCCTTCACGACCACGCCGTTGTTCCCACGAATTGGAAAATTGTCATGTATACACGTATTCTACAATAATACTTATACATATGCTCAACGACTGGTTTATATCAACTGCTGAGAGTCGAGACTGCAAAATATCGCCAAAAGCTATGAATACATAACTTGCGTTACAGTTTTGATAATTACACAGGCATATTTGTTCCATTATTTGACATATTTTGGAACGAAAACATTTTCGAAACTTCAAACGCAGTTTATACATTGGTCATACAATACACGTGTGTATATATCTGTACATATGTACGTACTTACAGAGGGTTTGGTTCGAGGTTGAGAGAATATAAATCCTGCAGGTTCAAAAGGCTTCCGCATCCCTCGAGGGGTTACAGCGGTACTTTCAACCACCCTTATATAATTCCGAACCCATAGAATAACAAATTTTTTTAAACACGGTTTATAAACTCGTTTTTTCACACGCTGCTAATTCTCACAGGGTTTCAATTGTGAAAATTAAAATTCGGCTTGGCATGATCACTTTTAATGAATAGAAAACAACTTTGAAAAAAGCGTCCAAGACAGAGGTAAAGTATACAGATGTTAAGGTAATCCTTACTAAGGTGGTGAAAATTTTTTTCCGTATCACCCTCAAAATCCACTTTAAATAATTCAAAAGCAATTCCGATTTTTTCAAATTTTTATCTCAACTCTAATCCTCAACGCCAACAGGATGGATTTCCTCATTCAAGATATACGTATTTCGTAAATGTTCTCAGTGCATATATTTTACTGTAAGAGTAATAATGTTAAAAATAAATCTATAACTTCCTGAAAATGAAAAGAAGTCACATTTCGAGGCTGTGCAATTCGTCCAGATTTCTCAAATATTAGCACTAATTCCCACTAAAACCTGGAAGTTGCAGGTTTTTTTGAACACTTTAACTCTTACTAAAAAATATATACTAATAATGTGTCCGAAACACGTGTGTTTTAAATGGGAAAATCCACCCTCTTACAGTCACTGGTTATACAATTGAAATAAAAGTATCTTTAAAAAATTAGGCAATTGTTTGTAATTTGTTTAAAGTTGATTTGGGAGGGGGGGTTAACCTGGAAAATAATCGTCAACACCCTACATAACAACCACCCTGATATATATATTTATATTTATATATGTTTGTGCGGAAAGGAAAACCGCGATGCAGCCTCGCGTGTAACGCTTTTTGAGTATCAAGTATCGGCGAAGGAATGCGTCTCGAATTCCATCCGCTTTCGCTTGGATATAATACCAAGCCGTGTACACATGCATTTAGGTAGCAGGCCTTAAACGTTTTTCCCGTCGAGATAAGAGAAGGAAAAAGAAACCTTTTCCTTTTCGCTTCTCATTACCACTTGGAATTTGGGTTGGTGGGTTAGGTGGTAAAGTGCCTGTTTAAGAAGGGCTGGCAAGCAGCTCTTGTTCCCTCAACCTTGATGTAGCTGACGGAGTGAAAAGAACCAGAAACAGAAATAGAAAAAAAAAGAAAAAATAAATAAAATAAAATAAGAAGAGGAAGAAGAATAAGAAGAGGAAGAATAATTCGGAAAGTGAGTAATTGCGCGATGCTCGAGCTTTTCACAGCTTTTTTCAAACGCGTTCCGCCGTTTTTTTTGCAAGCCGTACCTTATATACAAGCGTCGCATTTTTCTTCCCTATCTAACTGCGTACAGAGTTCATCATTATGCTTCGTCGGCTTGCTTTGCCCCCTCCTAACATTTTTTCTCATTTTCTCCTGTCTTTACGCACGTAGCTGAGTCTCGTCAAGATTCGGAAAATTTTCCGCAGTCGGCTGTTAACCTTCGTGTAAAATTCCTTATCAAATTCAAAAGGTGCGTAAAATGAAATCATGATACACGTATATGTACCGATTGATTCAACAAACTTCGAGGTACATATAAACATTCCAAAACAGCGTCCTTGTGATTTTCATTCAAATCTATCGGATCAACTGAATTTGAAAATAAACATCAAACGATTATTCGATTGGAAATCACAATTCGTTGACGGTCCTAGAATTTTCCGCTATTCCCATTTTTGGTTGGAATACGAAAGTTTTTCATGTTCGCAAAAACTCGGAGACTCCTATAGCTTGACTTATTTTTCTCAAGATGTGGTCAGTGTTGATTCAACCGAAGCTGCATCGATGCATAAAGTTCCAATGAAACCGGTTGATCCGTTCTCGAATCACATCAGACAAAAAAACGTTCATATTTTTTACGAACAAACTCAGAACCAACGGATCCGACTTCGCCCAAAATGTTTACCAATTGTAATTTCTTTGTTAGGAACAACCGCATGTATAAAGACCAAAACCGTTAAAATTTGTTAATGAGTTATCGAAATGAGCTAAATGTTTGGAAAAATAAAAAATAAAAAAAAAAACCGACTCCACTGCAATTCATTTCGCTGTAAAATATGTCTGATTTAATTGTTACAGGTTCGTAGTAACAATGACTAAAAATAATCGATTTTCAATTAAATCGATTAATTTTTACCGATTCAATCGAGTTGCGTTCCATTGTTTTCAGCCTATTGTCAGTGGCCATCGCTAGAACGTAGGTCTAGTGCTTGTATCAGACAGTAGTAAGAGGTGATCGTGGTCAGCCAGGCTGCAGCAACTCTCGCGTCTGACCATACACTGACCGTAATTCCTCAACGCGATACAGAACAACTCGCAGTAGTTACAGCGGCTCTCTAATCAGACGTGATGCTGATTGTGAGAATGAGACGAACTCGATGCCGCCGGTGACTGACTTTGAGATATTCTCACAGTCAGTGGGATGGGACCTGATTGTGAACCGTCGTAGCGAAGGTTTATAATTATTCATAATCAATGAATAACAACTTTTACACTTTTGATAAACCAGGCTTTTTAGATTGTTTACAAATTTTCAGACGCAATTACAGACTTTGTTGTGACTATAATACGTTATAATTTTTCGTTTATACATTATGCGAAGAGCGTCTCTTCGAAGTGGTAAAAAAAGAAAACTGTCTTTCCAAGATATCGATTGTGTTGCAAAAGAAGAAGCAAGAGTTGATTTAATTTTCTTCGCTTAATTTTTGTTCCTTGTTTTCTTTCTTTTTTTGTTTTTTCATTTTGTTCAAATTGTTTTCGTTTTATTCTCTCTAGAGTTTGTCTTGCGAAATAATATACGAGTTTCAACTTCGGTATGAAATATTAAACAACGTCTCGGGAACTGGATCATAGACTATTTACAGGTGTATACAACAACTAGTCTTTCGTTTCAATGTTCAATATTTGATTTAGACGATTCGTAATGAAGAGCGAATTTTAAATACCGAGTTCATAATTATTTCTACTAATCTCGATCGTGCCGGGTGAAGCTGAACGATAAAAGGACTCGAAAGAGATTCAGAAACGTTAGTAGTAACGATCTGGGAAAAGTCCGACAAGCCGCGGCTATACTGCAAATACCATCAGCTCTGACGGACAGTCGGACTGACTGACTACTCGCTGGCAGTAATCCCTAATCTCGTAGGATGAATCGCTGAAGAGATTGCGTTGAACGATCGTTTTAGTAGGCGGATGAATTCCCCGGCTGATCGCTAATTCCTACAGAAGCATTTCCCTCAATTTTCAGTCGCTCTAAATTCTCCAATAGCCGCTCTTTCATTTTCATTCGTTTATTCGTTGCCTTTTCAATCCCAGGACGTTTTCACGCAAGTTCCCGTTGTGTGCCTATTAGAGTATTTCGAAAAGAAAAGTTTATGTAAAAAGATGAGCTTTCCAAGTTGTGTGGAAGATCGCGCTCATTTGATTTTTCACCTTTTTTTTTTCTTAGCAGTTGCGAAGAAACACGCGATATCAATTCGTGCGGCTAACTTGTCACTCATTCAGAATCGTGTCTTTCACCAGAACCTTCCTTTCGACTTAAACAAACTTTTAAGATAGCGCCATGGTGGAAAATCGCAAATTTTTTTTTTCCGAGACACCCTAACGCCTTTACAACTCTAGCAAAAGTCAGAAGGAAAAAGAAAAAAAAAAAACAACGCGATTGCAAATGGATTTTCCACCTGGATGAAAATTCGTCGAAATTTCCAGGTCGTCAAACTTACGCGATATTCACGTATGCATATGTATACAGATTGCAGGGAAAAGAGTAGAAAGGAAGAATTACATGGGGGAGTGAATCGATAGAAATCGGAAATAACATCACAGACGGCCGACTCGCCGCCGTTTCGAGAAACAAAAGACGATCGCATGTAGATATATCACGCGTGTAACTTCAATTCTGACTCATTGTGAGTTGCGTTTTTACCTTCAAAAATCTTTTTCTTGCGTAAAATTTTCTCGCCGGGCAACACAATCGTTGTGAGGCAAATTCATTTGATTTTGATACACTTCATTGACTCAATAATGGAAGATATTGGTGATAAATAGCTATTGCAGTTACATTTTCAAACGAATTTTGATGCATTCGTTTGTTTTTAATTTTTCGAGAGAATTTTAAATAAAAGAAAATAATAATTCCTAATTATTCCACTTATTGTAAAATAGAAAAAACCGAAATGATGATTTTCTGCTGGAAGAAAAAATTATCAATAAATCATCGAAACACAACGATTTGAGAGAAGAGAAGTAAAAAAAAAACTTATAATTTATGGTTATCGAGAAGAAAAATCGACACTTGCATCCCGTGATAATAAATTTCCGACATGCTGGGACAGTGATGTAAAGAATGTATTCGATCAGGGCCCCTAAATGGTCAGGATTCAAGTTTATTGGAATTGGCTAGAAAAAAGCTCTGCCCTTAAGCATTGTAACAACAGTAAAAAATTAAACACGAAGTATAAATTACTATCCCATCTGATCCAGCATCTTCCTACCGAACGTCTTACAGGCGCCTATATCCTCAGGTACTTATCGTTGCGTGTTCACGAGAGAATATCATGATCTTTGGTCGTTAAGAATTGTTTGGGTGTAAAACTGAAATTCTACAACCAAGATTAAGTGGCGAACACGCGATACAATCAAAACTCGAGTTCGCCGTGGCGAAAATCAAATCCTGTAATCTGTGATACAAGATCGAATTATTTCTCTTGTACAACCAACGATTGAAAATAATTGAGGCAAAAGCTTGCGGTGGAAATAACCTTAATATCATGACTCATCGATTTACAGCCGGTTGAAAATACTTCCGTTATAAACATCCGAGTGTCTTCATTGTCCAGATTTTTCTGTTGCCCGATAAATTTTTCAGTAATTTCTTTCAGCATTCTATAAAATTTTACAAAGATACTTGAAGTTTAATATCAATTAATACGAAAAAATTCCGCAGTTCCGAACTTTTCACGTATGTTGCGTGATACGATCTATTTTGAAATCGACCGCTAAAAAGCACCCGGAAAATATGGTTTTTCTCTCTTTACCTTCTTCCTCTCGTTCTGCGGGTATTAGAAATGATTTCAATAATTCCACAGAAATACCTTTGAGGATAAAATACTGAAATTTGAGACTCGAATTATCCGTTCTTCCACTGCGAATCCGCTTCCTCCCTAAAAGTATGAGAAAGTGAACGTCTTCGAAGAATTTTTGGCGGTATGCACGACATGCGGGAACGATGCAGGGAGCATCGAACCCGGTTCATGCGGCAAGGAAAATAATAATCGGTGGTCGAAGCGGAGGGTGAAAATGGCAATCGGATGATGGATAAATATTTATACAGGTGTCGGGGAGCCGGGAGCCCCGGTAAACACCCTTCAGGGAGATCGATATCTCGGATTACCGCTCCCGCTCTGTCATTGGCGATTAAGTAAAAGAGCTAGAAATGGGATTACGCGGTGCAGGATTTTGTCGACGGGATAATTCCAAGAATCAAGTGAAAGCCGCTAAAGTTACGGCCGTCGCGTCGGTTCGAGTGCATTTCAAGACTGGAAAAGAAGGTCTGAAAGAGACAGACATTCGTTACAAGGGATGACCACTGAGATAAAAATAATCGTTGCACCGATTAATCGAGTATTTTGTAACTTTTGTTTTTTTTGAAACTGTGCATTTGACACCAAAATTTCGTAAATTGCACTTATTACATCAAATAGATGCTTGGTAAGTAAGACAATGGTAATAATTGACACTCCAATCACGTAAATTGATATTGTATTGCATCGTTCGTGGGAGTAAAAAACAAAACCGATTGTGAAGAAAAATAATCGAGTCGGTCGATTAATCGAGTATAGTCGATTATTTTTTATCATTCTTACCGAAACAAGGATTGGTCGAATCACAGCAAGCTTAATTTATACGTCTGAAAGCAAATCGTGCTTCACACAGTTATTCAAATTTTTAGAAATGATACGCATAGTCTTTGCTTTGTTATTATGCTTCCAGCGCGGTAATTGCGGAAAGTTCGGAGGATTGATGAGGTTAAAATATAGAAAACACGGATTTGGGTCGAAGGTAATAATGTAGGAAGATTAGAAAGTAGGAGGGTCGGAATATCGAATTTTCCAAGATTTGATAATCTATTTTACAGAATTCTTGAAGAGCAGTGAGTCGAATTATAGAAAAATCGAAGTGAAAAACTTTTTAGTAAAAAAATTGCAAATGAAAACTCGTAAAAAAATAAAATAAGAATGAAGTGAAATATTGACGGTTCTACGTTTTGGATTTCTTTACTTCGCGACCTCTCTGTCTTTTTTACCCTTTCTAAAATTCAACTTTCCGCATTTCAAACTCCTTTCAATTATCCCCATCCGATTCAGATATCAGTATAAACGTAAAACACAACCAGGATTATTACACGAAATTATACGTCAGACAAAGTTAGAAATTCCCGAAGCTTTAATAAATTTCGTTACTCTAACGAGAAGAAAACTGTAAAACCCGATTTCCTCACTTCGTCGTCACTCCGAAATCATCCCCTCAACAACACTGCACAACAATATTCTAAGCCGCGATTGGATCCGGCACGATTTTTCACCCTTTTGCACTTCCATTTGTACACACATGTGTTTTACTCACACTATCACCCACACCGACATCAGAGATTGCAGTCTCTGATATTTTTCAACATTTTTCACCTCGATTTTTTACCGTCATATTTTCGTCCTAGATATTGGAAAAAGAGCAGAAAAAAAAATATGGAACAACTGTTCTGCAATTTCGTTGCACGCACGCTTCAAGGTTTTTTTGTTTGTTTCTTTTTTTTCATCCTTCTACTCGTCACATTGGTTCAAATTTTCAATCACATACACTCTTACCCTTTCTTTATCAAATTTCATTTTCAAGCAATGCGATATTAAACTGTTTTTTTTTTTTTTGGTTTTTTTTTTTTTAATCTTTCCTTCAACTGGCGATATAAATTTCAACACACAATATTAATTAATATTTTACACCGCATCGCGATTCCGATTAATTTGACCGCACATATTTCCCGCGGGTATATAAAATATTTCAGGGTAGAGGCGATGGAGAATTTAAGACGACGCGCAGTATAAAATTTACTATAAACAGTATCGAAATAAAATCCCGGTGTATAACTAACAAAGCTCCATAAACGTCTGATTCTCCCGCAGAGTTTTTATAACATGGAGTTAGTTGTGCCGGGTCACTTTGTACGTTATAGTTTTATGATCGAGCTGCCTCGATACCTCTTCGCGAGACAGAAACAAACAAGATATAACCTTCCAAGTATAGTTTAATGCATCAACTGCATACTCGCACTCATATACTCTGCAGCAGCACGTGCAACTATCGCCTGCAAAACTGCGGAATTGCGAATTGAACTGCTCTGCAGACTGTACACAGCTTATGTAGGTATAATAAGTTGGAAACGAGGGAAAACTAGCTCAAGAGATATCCAATGGCGCACGTATAAGCATATATGGGAAATTCCGTGCCAACTGGACCAACTGCTAATTCCGTCTGGAGATCTGATTCCCTTTTTTTTTTTTTTTTTTTTTTTCAAGTCCAAAATTAGAACGTCCCTAATTATCGTCCTTCCCGTTTTTTTCTTCTATCTGAAAAGTTACATTTATACGTGCACGCGATTCTTTTTTTTTTTTCTACCTTTACTTTCGAGCCAAATGGGAGGTACATAAAATTGCTTCTTCGAAATGTTGACGCTGTTCAAGTTTGAAAAACAAAATCAGCAAACTGCAGGATAGAACGAGAATAGACGGAATCAAATCTGAAATCGTTATACGGGAATGCCCTGTACATAGGCGAGCGCCTTGATGCAGGTATTACAATAAACTTTTTTAACCAACGCGCTTCGAGAATACTTGCTGTACTTGTACCATATACTTGTGTACATATGTATAACGTATGCTCGTACATAGACAGCTCAAGTAGGTGTCTGTTCCTAACGATCAATATAATCTCGCGGTTGCTTGATGACAAATTATACAGCATCAACGCCACACCGCTTATTGCATTATATATGCCTGAGCATCCAATATGCATATACTTATACAATATATAGTAACATGATAATAAATTCTGAAGTTGAACGCGGTTCAACGATTCGAACAATTTTCTTCGTTGTTTGATTCCAGAGGAACAAATGTCGCTAATGTACAATAATTTTAACAGGGAAATTTCAAGGCTTATACATTATGAAATCAAATTTTGTACGTAAAGAAGAAAAGAAAATTTACAGTA
The DNA here is from genome assembly GCF_021901455.1 of Neodiprion lecontei. NCBI lineage: Eukaryota > Metazoa > Arthropoda > Insecta > Hymenoptera > Diprionidae > Neodiprion > Neodiprion lecontei. Next base: position 37,205,890 of record NC_060260.1, on the reverse strand, counting down.
TAAAACTTGTGCGAAACTTGATTGCACTCGATCGTATGGGAAAATTTTCGAAAAATAACATTCAGTCGAGAGAATTTTTGATAAAACAGAAAGTTACGTAATCTCAACAATCTCATCGAATGTAAAATGGGATACGAATAATTAATATTATAAAATATTTATCTCAGTTTCGATCTCGAATTATGATTCTTTCAGGCGATTCGTCTGTATTTTATTCACATGACATAAACATTTCCTGTAATATGCGAGAAAAAAACGCGTGCTTTGAGGCGAAAATTTTGTTTTCAGGACATTGTCAAGAAAATCGACTATAAAAGAATTCGGTTTTAAATAATGTCGAGAACTTAAAATTCAATGCAAAAAAACCAACTACCAGGCAGATAAAATGAAGATTATCCAAAATTGCGTCCAGACGGCGTTACGTCTGACTTTTTTTTACATTAGCGAATTACCCAGAGAGTAACCTATATTTCCTACAGTCGTAGGGAAGTATCAGTCACTGATCCGTGGAAGTTGAACTCAGATAGCCTGTTATTACTTTATCTTTCTTGCCCACCCTTAATCTATATACACTTACAATTAGAGTAAACAAAATCGGTATAGTACACATATAAACAGTATTATACACAACAAAAATGTCACGTCGAGCTGTAATACTTATAAAATATAAGTATGTATAATTCAGAGTCGTTTAAAATATTCATCAAGAGCTTAATTACTGTCAAACTCATTTCGAAAGTTTCGACTCTGCAAAACACGCCTCTGAATGATAATAATAACGATGACAGCATCAAGCATCAACACAGCAAGTGTAGCTTTATATGCACACAGGTGTAATGCTCGAATTAATCATTCGTCAAAATCGTCATCCGCAGATCAGTAAAGTTTTGAGAAGTCATTTTTTCCACCTCGAGCGAATAGTGAATAGGTGTTATAAAACATCGTTTTAACTTGAAAAAGTTGGGCAATATTCGAGCATCGTAATTCGCCGGTTCTTATTTTTATTTCATTTTTTTTTTACCCTCTTGTATTGATCGGCATATTATACAAGCTGTACTTTTAGCAAGCATGCGGGCGAAGTTTCGAATCGACAAAAAAAAAAATTCTCTCAGTTTTACAACAGATTCTTAATTCGGACGGAAACCGAAATTGTGAAATATATATATATATATATATATATATATATATATATATATATATATATATATATATATATATGGGTTATACCACGCGAAGCGAACAAACGCATCTGACCTTTAACATTTTTGATTTTGTTCAAAATTTTCTCTCCAATTGTCCCAACTCTGAAACAGTAGGCTGATTTTTTTTTTTAAATATTTCATTCAACTGGTTAATCATTTATAAATATTGAGGGTGATTTTGAAAAGGAATTTGTTTTGAATTCTCAAAAAATGCTCAAAAACTGTATTTTCTTTTAAAAAAATTTCAAGACCGGTTCCAAGCACGTTCGACTTTTTTTTAATCAACTTCATAATGAAATCGGTCTATTTCAAGTGAAAAATACAAAAAGTTCGTGATCAAAATCACTCTCGATACTTATAAATAATTGAACGGTTTAATAAAAAAAATCTACAAAGAAACAGAGTACTGTTTCAGAGTTGGGACAATTGCAGAAAATATTTTGAACAAAACGAAGAATGACGAGGTTCAGGCGTTTGTTGGATTCGCATGGAATTCTCCATACACATTATAAGTTTTGAGCGAAAATCTTTGAATCAAGTTTTTCTCTCTCGTAAGTCGTGAATATTTGCAAGAAAAAATATTCGATTCGTAAAATCCTGCCAAGCAAAGTGCCCTGTAAAAATTTTTATTAAAAATTACGCAGCATTTCCAAATTTCCATTTATAGCGTGTAATTTTGCAAATCCTCTTTAATCTCCGAATAAATTTGTATCAGAAGAAGAGCTTCGTTCTTTTTTTCTCACGTCAATACAAAATTTCCTCGCACCGAGCACCGCGAGCGTAAAAAAGAAGTTTTTTCGTAAAAGAAAAGAAAAAAAAAAAAAAAATCACGATTAAACGATAAACGAATAATTTTCACTACAACTTATTTAAACGAACAAGGTTAGGTAGGTATAAAAATTTCCCTTCTATCCGCGACAGTAACTATTTGTAAAGAAGTGAGAATATCCGCTTGCAAGTCGGACTGCGCCAGAGCTTTTGCAACGTAAAAGGTCGAACGAAAGCTGCGAAAATACAATAGCCCCGAGGGCTAACCGTTGAGGTTATATCGAATCTATTTCAGGTATATATTTTCTCCCGAGGGAAATGGAAGGACGCCGAATTACGAGAGTGCAGATTTTACACACCGCCGATACTTACACGACGATGAGGGATACGTGAGTGCTTCTTTTTTCTTCTATTTATTTTTATTTTTTTTTCTCACTTTATGCTTCTTTTAAAGTGCCGAGTTGTTATCGGATAAGGCTCAAGCTTTCAGCTACAAATTTAGCAATGTTTAGACCACCGCGCAAGTGAGTGAGAGAAGTGAGATATTCTCGCGGTAAATTTTAGTACGTCGTACGTCTCACACGTATATACATTAGATCTAATATACATATATACACATACATATGTATGTACATCCTGAAACTTGTATAAAATGATCAAAGGAGTTTTATGTAAGCAGACAAAACGGCGCGTGTATATAGAACCTGGTTCAACGTATTTATATTATTTTAATACGTTTCGCGCGTCAAGAATTTCACCTTTTTCCATCATCGATCTTATATATCGACCTTGCCGCCCTCTTCGCATAATATTTGCTCCGTGCCGATGAGCAAAACGCAATTTCAAGTTAATTTTTTTTTTTTTTTTTTTCGAACAGCAACTTTTTTTCATACTTGTGGCAAATTTTCAACTGCATATAAATAGATGATTCAATTTCACGCGGTAATTTCAAAGGATTTTAACATGGAATCGTCAAGTTATCTTATACAATATTCACAATGCCAAGGAAATTTAGAGGTTCCACGATTATTTAGCAGACTCCTCGGAGTATATAAATATAACATGTGAAATATACATGGGTATATTACGCATAATATCTCAAGGATACTTGATACTATGATAACAAATGTACTAAATAAATGAAAAATTAGACTTACGATGCGCGGGGGGAGGGGGGGGGGAGGGGGGGTGGTACTACCAACAAGTAAAAATTTGTCAAAGTAAAAACGATACTAAATATATGACAACAAAGAAAAATCGAGAGCACGAAACCGTTCATTGGCTAGATTGGTTCAGGGGCGGGGCATAATTAACCAACCAACCTCCTCCCATTCGGAAAATTTCAATCGACTCGCGCTGTACAGATTAAATCCACGAACAGCTCGCGAGTATAATTGAAATCGTCGGTAAGGTAGGGTGTCCAAAAACGAATATCAGGCAGAGCGGCGTGGATGGAAAAAAAAAAAAAAAAAAAAAAAAAACGACGAGCCATCGACGGCACGTCGGTCGGTGCTGTTTTGCAACGTCGCGTGACCAACAGGAGCGAACGAAGCTAGTAAAACTGTAAGAAAAAAACAAAAAGGGACTCACGGGTGAGAGACGCGCCGATGAAGACTCCGCATGGACATGGCTCTCCCCCTGGGATGATGGTGGGTGTGGTAGGTTTCGGGGCGCGTGTGGGGGGCCGGCAGGTCTTCGCCAGGCCCCGTCACCACCGTCGCCCCGGTCGGGCCGGACCCACCGGTCGTCGTCGCCGCCGCCGCCAGGCCGAGACCGCGGCTGGGGCCCAGGGAGCCCCTGCCGAGCCTACGCGCAAGCCTCCGGGCGATCCGACGCGCGAATCTCGCTACGTACCGCTGCGCCCCCACGCTGACGGCTCCCGCGCCACCCCCCGGGAAGAGGGCGGCGGGACTTTGTTGCCTTCGGCCCTGCCCGGGGCCCCGGGGATTCCCCGGACGCTGCCAACCGGTTCGATGATCCTGAAACATCCAACGAACGATCGATTTGTTAGCTGCTGGTTTTCGTTTCATTTATTTTATTGGATTCTATTGTTATTGTTATTTTTTTTTTTTTTTTTTCTGGAGAACGGCGGGTGCGTCACACTCGTAAGCAGTGTAATCCGTTACCTGAAACGGTTTCAATGACTGATCGAAGGACGATATCTCACAACAGGGTTCGTACGCTTTTTGGAAGCCGAAATTCCCCGACTTTTCCAGGTGTTTCAGCCCGAAAATTGGATTTTTTTCAGTAACCTGCCTAGAAATATGCCGCTGATTGATGACAATTTTTTTGCATATTAATACTTAATACCTTCAATATCACCTAGTAATTGATTTACTGTCCGACTACTGATTTACAAACAACAGCCAGACATTTTCAGTAAGAAAAAAAACGAAAGGAGGTTCGATATCAAGTAATGTACGTATGAGAACGAGTTTATTTCTTCAAGAAATTTAAAATTTCAGTCTTATTTTCGAAATTCCCTGACTTTTCCCTGCTGTAAGAAACTCCTTGAGTTTTCCCGGTTTTCCAGGTTTTCCCTGTGCGTACGAACCCTGTATAAACTCATAACCAGACGGGGATTAGTCGGACACTTTTTGGTAGGGGGGGGGGGGGGGGGGGGAGGCTGGAGAGGCGTTTCACTTCACACTGCACTCTATTACCCGAAATGGTTATGATATAATTGATTAAATGACAACGTGTTATCTACAATGAGAAAAATTTCACTCGTTACAGTAAGTAGAAAATTTCAGTAAAAACAGGTATCGTTAAAAAAAACTGTTCGAATATTGTTGGAATTACGAAAAACGAGGTACGCGTAAACATTTTGCGCTATCGTCGATCCTTTTTTTGTTATTGCAACGAAAAATCAGTTTCCGAGGTCTACTCTGCTTTTTTAGTTAAACAAGGCTTTAACGTCAACGTTACATGAAAATATAGCAACAGTGATCGTAACGAGATAGAACAGTAACGGATACTAGACTTTCCGGTAAAAGCTAGAAAACAACAGCTAATTAAAATGAACGCATACGACTTGGTTTCACTCCGCGTCACAAGTTGTTGATCCAACCAATTGTTTTCGTTAAATCAAATCGTACATTCGCGTGCGAATGAAGAAACCAAACATACGTCTATCTCTTCTCTAAATCAGCAATTTAAATATCGAAAAATGATTGCCTACCAGACTGACAAGTACGGGGTAATTTATTCCTGCAAAAATTTGCTGTATCGCGACTCGATGTAACGAGATGCAATTTATACACAGCCAAGTTTAGCGAAGCGAACCGCGTTCGCGGGGCACTCTTCGAATCCTTTTGTCCGTGGGCAACAATTCTACCGGCTGAAGATAAAACGCGCGATATATCGGCTTGCCCATGTACTCCGTGTATGCACGTATGTATAATGTACGTACATACATGCGGATTCGTTTCAAAAATCGCGTTGTTCACCCCGTAACCGCATCGGTGGTGGGATGAATATCTTTATCGACTGTCCCAATTTCGACATGATACATCAAGCCGTTCCTCATTTATCGCGTGGAATAAGTGCCGCTTCAACGTTTCCACCACACAGCTTACGCACGCATACGTACGTGTATATATATATATATATATATATATATATATATATATACGCGTCTAGCTTGCGCGGCGGTTTTCGTTTTACGGAGAATCCCCGCGTTTCTCGTCAACCTTGCGCCAAACTTCAACGTTGCTCGTGAAAGAAACGTCGATTCCGAAAAATTAACGAGGAAGAAAATTCGGAAGATAGTGAATTTTCCATTTCTTCCAACGCTCGTAGCGCAAAAGCCTTAGTACGCAAATATGTTTCGGGTGGATTTATGCACTGTCAGAGTGACTCCTTGAGAAAATTTCGGCGATATTGTGAATTCTATCAGCACCGGCTACCGATAAATAACATCCGTTAAGAAAATTCTGTCCGCGGTGTGTACGAAAGAATTTTAGTAGAAAAACTCGGGTACGGACATTATTAGATACAGCTTTTTGGAAACATCGTTGACAAAGGCGTTCGGAATTGTTAATCCGTTCGAGTAAGGTTGAGATGAAAATTTATACAGGAACCTGATTCTCGCGGTATGTTTTTAAAGGCGTACCATTTTTCTATAAATATGTCGTTGCCTGTGAATACACTTACCTATAAAGTGCAACGAAAATAACTGCACAGGCTGGACGGAATTTCGTTATTGCAAAGATAAAAATAACTCCTTCAAACGGATAAAAAATTCACACTCGCAAACAAATGCTCAATATACGTGTATATCATGCTTTTTACGCGTAGGTTCGATGAAACCAGGTTCAAAATATTTTCCACTTGGCGTTATTACTTTTCGACGCGGTATTGCAAAATTCAGAAACGTGTTTTCGTAACTTCGGTGATATTCGATTTTGGATGAATCTTTACCGAAAGTTTCTCCTCGTAGTTGATATATTTTCAAATTTGTCAAGAGTCATTGGCGGGTGATAAATGGGTCATAAATACGAGGTTGAAATTAGTAACCTTGACGCAGCACCGGAACACCGAGTAACAAATCACCATTTAGCTATTTTAGAATGACTTTGAAGGATCGAAGTTTACAAAATATCACTGTGTTTTGGTTTATCGTGGTTTACCGAATTCCAAACAGTCCCGAAGTTGTGAAATAACGATATTTCCCAACACACGCGTCTTCGCAATTGTAACTTCAGTCCCGTGTAACTCGTGAATATAATTCCATATCACGATACAGTCCTTGACTATTTTCATTTTTTTACCGCAATCGAAAAATATAGTTCTATGTAGAAAATGAAAATTACTTTTCTATCCGTTACTGTTCTTTCTCATTACGATCACTGTTGCTATATTTTCTTGCAACTGCTGCGTAAATTTAACGCTCGTGCAAGAACGAATCGACGTTAAAGCCCTGTATCAACATCAAAAATACAAAATCCTAATTACGTATGATTCAAAAAATAAGCGTTGTCGGTCACGAATTCCCGAAGTACAAATTCACACCAGAACCCATTAATCGCCGGTGTTAAAACGGATACGCGTACAACGTTTAAATCGAGGTATCGATCAGAGTCAGGCTTCGACGAAATTCCCGTGCAAAGCTGATCGTGAGTGGAGGAGACCCGTCGCAGCAGTCCCGAAACGACCGACGAGTAGGCAAAACGCGAGCGTGGTTCGTACACCGTTAATAAGTGTAATAACAGAGCCGAGAAGGTGAAGCAGTTTAATAAAACAGCGAGATGAAAACCGTTCGCGAGCTTTTAAGCGCAGCCGCAAGCCCGTTCACAACGAGCCAAGTTCAGTGTCATTTCCAACGAGGTAAGGTATGGAAAAAAGCTCGGAGAGAATCCAGCGGTGAGATCAAATTGCATATTGAAACCCTTCGGAACTTGATTAACAAGGCGAGCGGGAGGTTGAAAAGTGGGCTGTTTAGTTGCCGCGGAGCCGAGGTAGGGAGGAAGAGAGGCGGGGCAATAATTACGAGTGAGACGAGAGAAGAAAAATGTGAAAAATGAGAGCTTTAAAAGCTCCCGGTAACAGAAAGCCGGGCGCTGTTCGACTTATGACGGAAAGTCTGGGTCAAACGATTTTAATACTTTACGGACTGGTTTAATTTTTTATTTCTTTTTTTTTTTTTGTTCTAATTTTTTAATTTTACGAACAAGCGAGCAGAGGCCAAACGATTTAAGACTCTTTGAAACGTGTACGTAAACTTTATTGTCACGTGTTGGTTGAAATCTAGCACAAAGAGAACAACGTAGATTCTTCTTCTTTTTTGTTTTTTTTTTTTTTTCTCTTCTTTTACACTCACGCGAAGCCCCGACTCGACGCTCGGAAACAATGCCGAGGTTTGTGTACATATAACGTGTAATAATACGTCGTACCGGTAACAACGTTTTGCGCATGTAATACCGATGTTTTCAGGAACTACGGAAGCGCGGATCGTGGGCAGAATGTCACAGCTGGAAAACAATGAAGCCGGCTAAGCACGGGACCTCCAATTATACTGCAGCTAAGAGATGCATGCACGATAATTAAACGAACCCAAGGTTATCTCGAAATAATAGTTGTATCAAACGGATAATCGTCACGTTTAAATAAAAGACAAAAATTGCAGTCTAATTCTCACTGACAATATCGCATGGATCTATGATCCACGTGTCAAAGTCCCGCGTTACTTTTACGCAGTTTTCTTTCTTTGACAAAATATACCTGTCTAATAAACGTTCGAAAGAATATCGGCGATTGTTAAAATTCACGAGACTGAAGCTAGTGATGTTAGAACGTGACGAAATATTCGGGATAAAATTTTAAGATTGTCGAGTTTCTAAACATACGAATACGTTTAACCTTGTTTCACGTTTCAAACATTCCTAAAATTGCGGGATAACGATTTTCAATAACGTTTGCCAACTTCGGTCTTTGAAAATGAAAAATTCCGTATTAAACTTCTTCCGCACTTGATCTTAATTTGTTCGCTTCAATTTCTTATTGACACAAATCACGTGTCTCATTTTACTTGTGACACGTTATATTCCAAAACGTTACAGCTTACGGCTTCGGCTACTATCGATAATGTAACGATTACACGTCGCGATTATACAACTATATCAACCCTCGAGGGTGGTTTGCGATAATTTCACGAATATATCATACGCACAAAAGCTTATCGTACACCAATGACCATTCTACGTACACCTTATTTCATTGAAACGATGGGAATAACTGCGAGATATATATTCAACCGATTATGATAAAGTGTCACAATTTCCAAACCCGACTGTCGCTTGTACGTTAGAATTTGACCGGACGAA